>NC_056746.1:1190442464-1190599964 GCF_019279795.1 Protopterus annectens | reverse complement strand
AGTTTTCTCTCACATTCCAAAGACATGCAGTAGGTGGACGGGACACTGTAAATTGATCATAGGTGTGAATGTACAAGTGTAGTGGATTGGGAGCACAACTGTGGTAGAGCTACCCACATAGCAGTGTGAACATTGGCTCTAGATGATTGTCACTGTTAAAGTGACACCCCATCCACATGTGCACAAATGGAAAAAAGGGGATGTGTGTATGTATGTATATATATATATATATATATATATATATATATATATATATATATATATATAGTTCCAAAACAGAATGGATGCGCGGAACCAAAAATGGTGCACGGACCTCTTTACATACTTCAGAACAATTCCAGCACTCGTAAATGAAATAAAATCCACAAATCAGCAGAAAGTTCGACTGTTTAATGGCAAACCTGCCCAAAAATACACAGACCGGTGGCCGGTTTCGCTCACAGCGTCTTCAGTGTGTGAAGTAAATATGCAAGGACCCGGATTATATACATAAGCTGCTCTAACCGTCTCATGTTTAAAGAGACAGTAGCTTAGTATAACCACACAGCAGATAATAAACAAAAACAACAAAAACAAAATAAAAACATAAATCTAAATGTAGACAACCTTAACCCATTGGCGAATATGTGATGTTGATAACAACATTACCTAGTGGAGCTTAAATCTGTATTTTTATATGATAAGCAATAACCAACTCCCACGTGCTTCCCCTATTCTAATACTAACATTGAATACCAATGATCATTTAAACCTGGCTTAAACAAAGCCCCCAGATTCACTATCCATCTTCTTTCCTTTTGTGTCAAAATATTATGTTTCTTATGATCACTAACATTGTGTATGGCCACCATATCCAATCCTATAAAAATAAAATGGGCAGATGTATGTGTTAACTTATGCTTATACAAAGCACTTCTTGTACGTTGACACTTAATGTCACTGATATGTAAAGCAATTCTTTGTTTGAATGTACAAGAAGTTTGCCCCACATAAAAAGCACCACATTGACAAACCACCATGTATACTACCCATGTGCTATTACATGTAATAAGATAACGGATATCAAATACTTTTTTGGTATTTACCGATGTAAAAGACTTTGTTTTGGCCATGATTTTACAATATTTGCTAGCACCACAAAAGAAGATAGTGAATCTGGGGGCTTTGTTTAAGCCAGGTTTAAATGATCATTGGTAATCACCAATTAATAACCAAAGGTTTTTATGGTTACCATCTTAAATAAGTGTATATATGTATTGTGTATGATCCCAGTATATCCTTTAATTATTTCTAAATATTGCTTTAAGGAGTAGTATTCAATGTTAGTATTAGAATAGGGGTAGCACGTGGGAGTTGGTTATTGCTTATCATATAAAAATACAGATTTAAGCTCCACTAGGTAATGTTGTTATCAACATCACATATTCGCCAATGGGTTAAGGTTGTCTACATTTAGATTTATGTTTTTATTTTGTTTTTGTTGTTTTTGTTTATTATCTGCTGTGTGGTTATACTAAGCTACTGTCTCTTTAAACATGAGACGGTTAGAGCAGCTTATGTATATAATCCGGGTCCTTGCATGTTTACTTCACACACTGAAGACGCTGTGAACGAAACCGGCCTTTTTGAGCAGGTTTGCCATTAAACAGTCGAACTTTCTGCTGATTTGTGGATTTTATTTCATTTACGAGTGCTGGAATTGTTTTGGAGTATATATATATATATATATATATATATATATATATATAGAGAGAGAGAGAGAGAGAGAGAAAGAAAATTGCCAAAGATTCCAAGGACAACCACAAGGCATTCTATAGTTATGTCAAGAATCTAAATGGCAATGCTCAGATCTGCTCTGAGCTACAACAGAATGTCATTAAATATACTGATCCCAAGGTTATTGCCAATATCCTGTCAGATCAATTCAGTGCAAACGTCACTCCCCCTCTCACCCTCTAAAGGGACCATCTCAATACCAAAAGATTGCCAAATTCTGGTACTCATGGCCACACAGGTAAAAAACACACTCTCCAAAGCTAAGAATACAGTATCCATGGGACAAGATGACATTCCGGGCTGTGTACTACATGAACTACAAAATGAACTGGCACCTCACCTAAGTGTCATGTTTAATCATAGCCTCACATCAGGCTTTGTACCCAATGAGTGGCGCACAGCTACAGTTATCCCACTCCACGAGGGGGGGAATCCACCTTGGATCCTGGAACTATTGTCCCATCAGTCTGACGAGCCTGATCTGCAAAGCCATGGAATGCATTATCGTGGAACTTATAAACAAAGACACTGGCAACCTTCAAACACTGGACCTCACCCAGTCTGGTTTCATAAAGGGCCGATCTTGTCTCCTCAACCTGATTGACTTCTTTGAATCAGTAACCAGAGTCGTGGACGATGGTAAGGCAGTCCACACAGCCTACCTGGACCTCGACAAGGCCTTTGACACTATCCTCCATGCTGGAATCATAGATAAACTTACTAAGCTGGGCATTAATCCCTACATCACTCGATGGGTTGCCAACTGGCTTACAGACAGAACCCACACTGTAAAAGTAGCCAACTCAAAATCCAGCTCCAGACAAGTGACAAATGGAATACCTCAGGGTTCAGTCCTGGGACCGCTCCTTCTCTGAAGTACAGGCGAGCACTAAAGGACTTTGGCTATAAAAGTTCACAGATGAATGCAAACTGGGAGCCATTATTGAATTCCCAAATGATGTGGATATTCTACAAAAGAGCCTTACAGAAACAGATGCTTGGAGCCAGAGCCATGGGCTCAAGCTCAATGCCAAGAAATGTATAGTTATCCCCTTTGGGAAGCACCATGTACCCATGAATTACCATATAAGTGGCAGTACACTAAAACCGAAAGTGTGATAAGGGACTTAGGGACACAGGTGGACAGTGGTCACACTTTTGATAACCACATAGCCACAACAGTCCAGAAATCCTTCTATGTGGCACACCTCATCACTAAGTGCTTTTCATCCAGAAAAAAGGAGGTCATTGTCCCACTGTACTCATCCCTCATTAGACCCATAATAGAGTACAATGCCCTGTTTGGTATGTACCTCACAAAACATCTGCAACAACTGGAAAGGCCACAGAAATACCTTACTAAAAGAATCACAGGCCTAAGGTAGATACCCTATGCTGACCATCTAAGAAAACTCCAGCTGTACTCTGTCGCATATCGCCTACTCAGAGACAATCTCTGCTTAACATACAAGGCCATGTCAAACCCAGTGCTGTTGGACATGCTACACTTAAAGAAATCCCAATTCCTCAGAGCCACATGCTCCAGGGATCTAAACCTGGTCATCACAATGAACAAACCATGCTGGAGGGATAGGTTCCTGACCCAGAGACTCCCCATACTCTGGAATAGACTGCCCTTACATGTCAAGCTGAGTGCCTCTTTGGCCCGCTTCAAAAAAGAACCTTGACGATTGGATGGGAGATATGAAATTCTCCCCAGGGATCATGTCAGTCACCCTGCTAGACAGGGGACCAGGGAAGTAAATATTCTGGGAAGAAATAGCCAGGGAATTGTTATGGCTAGGCTTGTATAGGCCCTAGGGCCGATAGCCAAGTACCAACCTATGAACCTATGAGAGAGAGAGAGAGAGAGAGAAAGAGAAAAAGAGAGACAGGAAGAGAAATAATGATTCAACAGAAAAGGAAATGGTTCAAAGTACCAGACAGTTTGTATGCTCAGAACCAACGGGAAAACCAAACACCATTTGGCAGTCAATCCAGACCAGAAGTAAAAGAGAAAAAAGTTATTTTACAGTAAGGAAGAGAACATTCGAAAAGTACTTGTTTAATGACTCCAAGAATCAACTTGTACTTTTATACTAATTCCGCTACTAAGCTTAAATGTATAGCTTTAAAGGCTAAGCTGTTAGTTATCTACTATCCTGTCTGTGAAATAGCTCCTCATAACTCCATTAAGTATCTTATTTTGGGTGTTCTAATTTTGAAAGATGGTTGCCACTTGGACTCAGCCATAGCTCTCAAACCTACAAGTGCAAGAAATCTGGAGAAATATAGTGGGGGACAAAGTCCCAAAAATAGAGATAATTTTTAGATATTGCTCTTGCAAACTTAGAAAGTTGATAGAATACAAGATTTTCCATTAACATGAATTTTCTGAAGAGTATGAAGTCTGAAACTCAAATGCGTACCATTATTTTTTTATTACAATTCATAATGATTTGTCAGTGACTTGCCAGAAAACCAAAATTTTATGGAGAACAGACCAAAAATATGAGGCAAAAATCTGGACAATTGAGAGGTATGGGCTCAACTAATAAATATGAGGTGGAATTAACATTCCTGTCAAGTCCCTTCAAGTCTCTCATGACTTCTTTGTATAAGACTATACATAATACATTCTTAATGTTTTTCTTTACCTGGCCATTGGTACAAACCGTGAACTATTTCTATCCTCTGATCTGCCTCCCTCTTTCTGATTATTGTTATTAGAATGATGAAATCTCCAGACTGGAATGTGTACTAGCAGTCAAAGTCTGCAAAGTCAATTTTTTCTGAGCTTCTGCTTATCAAACCTGACCCAAAGAAAGGCAGTAAGGATATGTAATTCTGAGATGTGTTGCCTTGGAAGCAGTAACATGTTTGTAAAGAGTGCATGGGGATATGTGCAGAGAACACAGTTATCAAAACGTTTTCAGTACTGTTCATGGAACTAGCATGCATTGCAAGTGTGCCAGGTGACATGCTCACCAAACTAATACTATACCCCTCCCCCCAAGAACTATGCACAATACTCCAGAAAGCCTCCTGCCAAAATGTCTTTCAAGAACAATACGACTTCTTGTTCTGCACTGGTGATGCATCTTCTTTTGTATTGTTAATTAGTATATAAAAATAGATTTTGCTATGTGATTCACTGTGAATCAGTTTAGAAGGATATTAAGCAACTGTCTGACTTACATGTTCTTTATAAATTCGTAGAAGTAGAGGGCTGTGGTTAATGAGTTAGGAAGGAACCAGTAAACCATAGTTTGCATAGAGGGAATTGTAAACAACAAGATTATTCACTTTGCTAACGGCACTAAAACTTTATCGGGAGACAGAAAAAAGAGGGGCAAGCTTCCCACATGACCTTCCCACATGAAGTGTCAAAAGTAACACTGTGGGTTAACAGGAACATCTTGGACAATGCAAGGCAGCAAAAGTCGTGCCACTTTGGTTGGAAGGAGTGGATAGTGTACTGGCTAAAGGAAACAGTTCTAGGAAAGAGTGGGAAGGCAAACGATATTGAAGTGATTGGCATGACTACTCCAGTCAAACATTGCAGTGCATGATGGTTGAAGTAAAGACCATTAAGATGATGGAATATAAGATGAAGGGGTAGACACAGGGCAGGCATGAGTCATTACTTAAATACTTAAATGTATTCAACATGAACATTGTAGAGTTTTGGAAACTTCAAACAGGGCACAAAATCAAACTGGTTGATTGGCATGCTAACAGAGAGTAATTAGAAAGTAAGTAAGCGACTGAAGGAGGGGTACATGAAAACTGGCTAATGATATAGACCATGCACATTTTACAGTAAGGAAGAGAACATTGAGATACACTATAGAATTGCATCATTGCAGGTCAGGTGAAAGATGGTGTATGTTAAAATGAGGGAACCACAAAGGGAAACAATTGAGTAAGACATAAAGGAACACTTTGGCTTTTCAAAACAATGTGGTGAGACCTTGAAATAGGCTGCCAGACAGAGAGAGGATGGTGCCTTGCAGATCAGCAGAAGCATTATGGGAGCCTAAGGGAGAGAAGATGGAATGGGAAAAACATGTGCTTAATAATTAACCACAAAGACTGGGCATAGTTAATAGACAACTGATTTTTTCAGCTTCATCAGGTGTTCTGTTCATTCATTTTGATTTTTTTTTACTTTTTCCCTTTGATATGCTATTATAGTCAGATACTTTACAGCTTGAGTAGGGCCTCTGACTGTGTCACTTTCCAAAGTATTACCTTTTTACTGCAATCAGGGAATCTGAAAATACTTTTTCAGAAATGCATTTATATCCCCACTGAGCTGCTTCTGGGATGCCCTCAATGACTAGTCTTGGGGGATTTCAATAACCAGGCTGGTACAACTGGTGGTGATTCTGCGAGAATGGGCCCAAAAGAGTCTAGAGGAGGAAGAACAAAGATCTGATTGCTTTCTGGAAAGTTTTCGTGGTCCAGAACTGAGAACAGTGTCCAGTCAAGTCAACAACTCTCAAGAGAAACTGAAGGCAGTGGAAAAAACAGCTAAAAAGAAGAAACATGAGTGGCTGGTAATAGACCCTGCTGGAGATTTATATTAACGCTAGCTATTTGTTATTATCATTCCAGTACTATATATCTGGTGCTTATTGGTGGCATGGACATGTTTTGATGAGCTCCAAAAGAACTGGTTCATTTTGTGGTTAGAACTAGACTACATCTCTGACATCATCTATATCAGCGATACCATTGTTCGACTAAGGGTTGTGCTCATCTGTGTAGCTGAAGAAGAAATAAAGATCTACTCTTTTCCAACCACATGGCTATTGATTTAACTGAGATTTAAGGAAAACCCACCAGAAGCAAAAAATAATTGATAGATGAAGAGTTCCACTGCTTACACCAGCTACAACTGAAACCCTGGAAGCGGAGTGGAGGCTATGCTGATAATTTCAGTGGTGCTGTTTCAACTACTGGATATGGGGAAACAATTATGAAAGTGATACTTGCAAGACTAGTCTTGTTTCATACTGAACAAGTAATTGTGGGAGGATGAAGTCTAGTAGGAACTGATTCTAAAGCTGTATATGCACTAAGGCGTTTTTTGACTGTGGACGCCTTTACAAGTGGTGGAGTGACATTCGTTTTCACTAGAAGCCATGTATGGACTTGGGATGTAAAACAAACACTTGGTGTATTTATTGGATCTGCATTTCATTTTGGTGACTGTAACAAATTTGATAGGGGTTTGCATAATAATTTTTGTATTGTATATCATCTGATTTGTTGTTTGAAGGTTCTTGTTTAGTGTTACCATATGCAATAATTGTAAACAAGTATTTGTGTTTTTGAGACTTCTGTCACTTGGGACAAATATCTAAGATTCATATAAGTTTTACAGGTTTACTTTAAACTTTTTGAACATCCACAACATTTAGAACATACTACAGTTTATAACATCTGCTCACCATTTTAATGAAGGGTTCAACTATCGTCTCCTGACTTTTTGTTTTGAATGTGCCTGGTTTTTGTCAAGTGTATTTTTACTTACATTGATATAAGAATCTTATTTGCTGGATGCTTTTTAACACTTGATCATTTATAACTACAGTGACCAGTCTTTGGTGTTATCCTAGTTGACTTTTATTTATCACATTTTTGGTGGGATCATACTGTTGAATAATAGATGTGGTATTTGGGGTTATTGGTTGACACTAGGTACTTCACCCCTACACCATGATATCATCATCACAACCCTCACACACTCAACTTCTACTATATACCATTTGCATCACTTCCCTCATTCTGCTAACCACCATTACCAGTTACCAAACACCACTTACCTACACACTATTCATTCCTTACAAAGGAACATCCCCCAATACTACAAACCTCATACCATATTTGCAACTAACCCCATACAACTATCACACCACCATAATTCACCACCTCAGACACAAGCTATGCCCATCAAATAGCCAATCCCACACCACTCTTAATTACACAAAACTCATCTACAAACTAGTCAAACTTTATGTACACCTGAAAACAGCGCTAGTATGCTGCGGTGGCATACACCCCAAGCCAGGCCCACTCACTCCAGATAGACCAATCCCAGACCAAAAATACAACCCTACTCCAAAGGCCCACAAACTCACCACTCATCATAAATCTAAATATTAGAAGCATCTTAGTTAAGGTCCATGACCACCATGCCTTAATCTCCTTTTACCATCCAGATATTGTCATTCTGACAGAGACCTGGCTTAAGCCCCTAATTCAAGATAATGAAATCACAGCACCAAGCTACAATATAATCAGAAATGACAGAGTAGGAAAAAGGGGTGGAGGAGTAGCAATACTATATAAAACTCACATTATCTTAGAAAAACTAGACATAACAACCCCAGACTTAGATAACACTGAACTCATCCTCACTAAACTGAAATTTAGCCCACATAAGCATATCAACATTATAGGATGCTACATCCCCCCAGGGAACAATATTACCATCACAGAAAAACTACTAGAATGGATGACCAACACCCTTCCCCAAGAAAACATCCTATTAGGTGACCTTATTATTGACTGGGACAACTGCTCCAGTCTAAACCCTATCTCCCATATCAACCTACATGGACTATCACAACTAATAACTTCCCCTCCAGAACAGACAAATGTACCAAACATCAGTCTATACTAGACTGGATACTAGTATCCTTCCCATATATCTCACGCTGGTTGCCTGCCAGACACCCTCAGCCACCACCTAGCTACATTTCTAATAAGAAGCAAAACTCCCCAACTGACTCACGAAACTGTCAGGGAATGTAGGAATAGAAAAAACTTCAACCAACGCAACTTCAGTATTGACCTAAAACTATGTTACTGGACCCCCCCTAAAAATTTTGGACCTTGATGAAGCAGTACTATACTTCAATTCTACCTTCATTAACATACTTAACCACCATGCCCCTCCTAGAACTACAAGAATCATAACTAAACATGCACCTTGGCTAACTTTAAATACTAAAACATTATTCCGAGATAGGAACAAAGCATGGACAAACTATCATAAAAGCAAATCCCAAATAGACAAACAAACATACCGTCAGTTACGTAACAAAGTCAAGCAACTTATTAAAATAGACAAAATCTCCTACTACCAAAATATGCAGAATAAATATATTAACAACCCAAACAAGTTCTGGGCTGCTGTCAACACTGTACTGCAACCAGGGAAAACAACCACCCCCACCCCCAAAATAGTGAACAACCATGACAACATCCCCACTCAGTTCAACAAATTCTTCACAGAAACTATCCAAAACCTAGCCAACAACCAACTAAGGCCCAACAACCCATCCCCAACTAAAACACCCTCTTCACTCAAAACAAATCTCAGTTACCCCATCTTCACCTTCAACCCAGTGCCAACCAAAATCATACAAAAATTACTCCTAAAACTTAGGCCAGCCTCTACAGCCACTGATAATATACCTTCTGACTATTTGCAACTAGCAGCTGAAGCAATAGCCTACCCTGTCTCCATATTAATAAACAGATCTATCTTAGAGTGCAAAGAACCCCATCTTTGGAAAATATCACATATTACACCACTGCATAAAGGGGGTACCTCTGTAGAACTTAGTAGCTATCAACCCATAGCTATACTACCCCCTATCAAAACTTCTAGAGAAGGTAGTCCACATGCAACTGATGAAATACCTCTTAGAAAACAAATTACTATCCACTCAGCAACATGGTTTCAGACCCTTTCATAGCACCACCACCATACTTATATCATTCACTAATACCGTCAATAACCACAGAAACAATGGACTGCTAGTATCTGCAACTCTCTTAGACTTATCTAAAGCCTTTAACATGGTCAACCATGAAAAACTGCTTCATACACTAACCACTCTAAATCTCAGCTTCTCTACTATTTTTTGGTTTAAGAGCTACCTAGATGGTAGGCAACAAGCTGTAAAATGGCTAAATCATCTCTCTCCCTAGGGGTACCCCAAGGCTCCATCCTGGGTCCTTTATGCTTCACCCTATTTACTAATCGACTACCATCCACCATACCCAAAACCTCAATAGTCCAATATGCAGATGACACCACCATTATCTGTGCAGACAACTCCCTTAACCACCTCCTCTCCCTAACACAATAATGTTTTTCCCTGGCAGAAACATGGATCACTAACCAAAACCTCATTCTACACCCAGCCAAAATTAAATTACTCCTCTTCAGCCCTCACAGATCTCCAACCTCTTCATCTAACTTTTCAATCTCCTCTCATAACAACACCACCATCACACCCAGAAGCCACGCCAAACTGCTATGCCTTGAAATTGACAATAGCCTTAAATTTGACATTCATATCTCCCAGACCATAAAAAGAGTCCACAGAAAAATGGGCCTACTCTATCGCAACAAACAATTTCTCACCAGTCACTCTAAGGTTACCACAGCCAGGACACACCTCCTATCGACCCTACTTTACGCCTCCCCCATGCTTACCAATCTCCGAAAAACTGAGCTCAACAAACTAGATAGCTGCTACAATAAAATAGCCAGATTTGCCACAGGATTACCTTCTAGATCCCACCATTGTGAAAGCCTCAAAAAACTCAGCTGGCTAGAACTCCCTCTGACCCTTCAAGTCAACCAACTAGCACTTGCTCACAAAGCACTACATCATCCAGGCAACACACCAGCCCTGCAGCAACTAATCCAGCCTTACGCCACTACCAGATCCCTGAGATCAAGTACCCAACACCTCCTTAAGGTAACAAACTTTAAAAATGAGGCAAGTAGATCCGTTTATAGCCACTTCATCTCTAAAATCTGGAACTCCCTTCCAGCCCACATAGTAAATAACAACTCCACCACCCAATTAAAAAAACTACTCAAAACATACTTCCTGAATCACAGATTATGTACCTGTACTACCCTTGGATAGTAACTCGTATGTCTCTGTTTTCCAGCAACTAGAGTAACAGCTTATCTACTGCTTTTGTAATGTCTGCCTGGGGTAATCGTATCACTGAACACTGTACAGAAACCTAAAGGACATAACATGCCTCTCATGTGTAGAAATGAGTTATGAAGTTATCTTCTCTGTCTTCCTGCTATACTTGCTGTTAAACACCTCTATAACATCTGTTAAACACCTGTTAAACACATCTATAACATGTATATATTAATGTAGCCTGTGAATGTTGGCAAATACACTCTTTGGTTAACTCACTATCTTATATGTGCTATACTTCTATATGAAGTATAAAGATTGTGTACTCTATATTTTGTTTACTTGAACCTTTTGGTTAACATGTCTTTCTCTTGTTAATGATTTCACTGCTCTGGAGCTTTTCACCCCGGGCCTCCACTGAAAATGGACATATATCCAGTCGGACTCTCCCAGTTAACAAATGTAAAATAAAAAAATAAATAAAATTTCTCAAAATACATGATATAGATATCTGTGCTCAGTGTGCACATAAAATCTAACTGTAAAGCCATAGAAATCAGTATAGTTGGATAAAATAAGTTCAGTAATGGAAGAACCTACAAATTAAAATGTAAGTATGGACAAAATCATGAGACAGCTGTATATTCAGAACATACCAGAACATAATGGTACCACATGCAGATGTTTCAAAGGAGAAATGTATCCTGGGACACTGAGAGAAGGCTTCTCTGGACTTACCTAACTTCCTGAATTGGGAAATGAAGAAATGTATATTGTATTAGACCTCAAAAATAAAATATTGCTGAATAAACTTCATAAAAAACAGTGGTTATGGTTTCTCAACTTTGAGGTTTACAACTAAACAAATACATTGGAAAGATACAAACTTCTGAAACAGTGACTTTTGCCTTGTAAGCTGCAAGCCAATTTTTGACAAGAACAGAAACAAAAGGACTAACTGAAAACTGGTAATATGTTTGTATAGCCAGCTAAACAGGCTCTTGCAATAAACTGAACAACATCATCCAAATTCCTTAAAAGATTTTTAATCTTATGAAAAAATTATTGTAAGCTACGTTGAAGAAAAAAATCATGAAAGTTAGTGACTACAGAGAAGAAAGAAATATACTTGCTGGGAAATGTACCATGGTCCATTAGATGCCACAAACCTGCTCTAACTACTGAACTAATTTTTCACATCTGAGATTTGCAAGTGACACACTTACTTTCTGTGATGTTATAGATCATTTAACAATTATTTCACATACAAAGAATAAAAGCAGGCAGATGCAAGGCTCCAGTTTCTTCAGCTGATTTATTACAAGACACACAAGCGCTTTCACCACAAGGCTTCTTCAGCTGATTTATTACAAGACACACAAGCGCTTTCACCACAAGGCTTCTTCAGGTGATACACCTGAAGAAGCCTTGCGGTGAAAGCGCTTGTGTGTCTTGTAATAAATCAGCTGAAGAAACTTGAGCCTTGCCTCTGCCTGCTTTTATTCTTTGTATTGGTTTCTTGTTTCTGCAGAGGTACCTGGTTACTGTTGGAATTATACGTTATTCTGCATAATTATTTCACATAGTTACAGATAGAATTCCTAGGCAACATGCTTTCATTATCTGGTTCTACAAATAGCACAATTATTCACAATTTCCTTTCCATTTCATGACAGGAGACACATTTCACAATTACTTTTCAGGAGAATCCTTGAGTATTACAAGACATTTTCAGGAATATCCTTAAATATTACAACAACAAGCAGCATCCATAAGATACACAAAATGCTTTCTTAGTCCTTGATCTCAGACTGTTAGAATATCTCCCTTCTTTTCTTAAAGATAATTCCTCTTACACCATTTTCCATTCACAAATAAAAGCATACTTCAAGCGTCTAGGAAAACGAAACTATATATCTCGTTTCATGCAACTTAACCTCTTCATTCCCTTCTTCTGTGTGTTTATCTTGCTTTGACTCTATTTTAATTGTGATTCTTTCAGCATGTTAACTCTAATTACAATCTACATGTAATGCATGTACATATTGTATTTTTTAATTCTCTCTGTATATAATGTCATTTATTTATTGCCTTTATACCCTCAAGCCAACTATGATATTCACATTGTATGTAATATATATATATATATATATATATATATATATATATATATATATATATATATATATATATGTTTTGCATTTTGTCCTTCACTCTGTGTGCTTCAACAAAGTATTAGTTCAAGGGTGTGCAGACTTATGCAACTAGCTTATTGTAAGTTTTTTTAATTTTTATATTTTTCCCCCTAACAGATTTGTTTGTTTTTCAATTGAATTGTACAGGTTATAGGTCACATTAAAGGTGGGAAAAGTTTTGAAATGATTTATTGTGGCCTCATTTTTTTATATCACAAAAACCTGGCATTTTAACATGGGTGTGTAAACTTTATATATCCTATGTATATCTATATTGAAGTCCAAGTAGGCTGTATGCACAAATTCCACATCATCCAGGTCCTTGCTGAGTGTCTCAACGAAGTCCACCAGGTTTAAGAGGCATGATCTCCCTTTGACAAATCCAAACTGTGTAGGGTCAACTGTTTGAAGATTATCAATATCTGTGTTGATAAGGTCCATGATGATTTGCCCCATGGCTTTGCAGATATGGCTAGTCAGGCTAATAGGTCTATAGTTCCCAGGGTCAGTGGATGCACCACCTCTCTGCAAGGGAATAACGCTGGGTGTTTTCCAGTCAGCTGGGACGAAGCCAGTGGTTACACTATGACTGCAAAGAGTTCCCAATGGTGTTACTAATCCATGTTATAGCCCATGTAGGCTGCAGCCTGGGATGTTATCAGATCCCATAGATGCTGTGTTTTTGTCCTTAGTGAGGCCAATTTGACCTGCTCTTTAAAGATACAAGGTAGGGGACAGGTGGTAGGGATGTCATGGGGTATGTGTCATGGGGACAGGGAAGTAAAGTTTTCACAGAACCTGTCGGCCAACAGGTTAGCTATGTTTACAGGCTCAGTACACATGGTATCATTATCTATGAGTTCGACACAAATCTGGGCCCTTCCTTTTAGGTTACAGATGTAACTATAGAATGCCTTGTGGTTTTCCTTTGAGGAGGAGGCTAATTTGGATCCATAGTTTGTTTTGGAGGACTTTACATAATCTCATTTGTTTGTTTAAGCTGAGGATGGAGTGTTTCCAGTTTAGGGGGGCTCCCTCCAACTTTTACACAGCAATATCTTCCTCTTATTGTAAAGCCTGTTAATGGCAGTTGTCCACCAGGCAGGTTTGCTCTTCCATGAGGAGCTTATTTTGCTCCTATCAGGTACAGCCGAGTCAATCCAGTTATACAGGAGTTTGTATAAAGCATCTGTGTAGAGCTCAAAATAATTGCCAGTTCCATCTGAGGGGGAGGTGCAGTGAAGCTATTTATATCATCCTTATAGGAGGTTATAATCTGCTTTGGTGAAGTTTTTTAGTTTTAGTTTATTTGCTGCGGGGGGGGGGGTGTCAGGTGTAATACTTAGTTTTAATGAGACTGATTTGTGGTTAGATATCACCAGGGAGGACCTCACAGTGGTCCCCCATATTGGTAAGCACCCAATCCAGTATGCTGGTTCCCCTTGTGCAGATGTCAACCAGCTGGTCCAGGCTATTGAAGTTAATGAAGTTGAGTAACCTTTGGGCAAGTGATTTTGAATACATGTAATTTACCCAGTCGCTGGGTAGTTAAAGTTACCCAAAACCATGGTGCTCAGATGTATCTTGAGAGACTCAAGTAGATCCAAATAAGCAGAGTTGGTGTCCTTATTCATGGTGGGGACTCTTGTAGCTGGCAATGAGTTGAATAGGTGCCCTACAAAATGTCAATAGCACCTGAAGTGTATCCAGGGAATCGTACTGTGTAATCAATCTGGATGTGTATGTATCCTTACTGAATATTTATACACTACCTCCATTAGTTTGCACACCTTCAGTTTGAGGTCTGAAAGTGTGGAAGGAGGTGTAGCCTGCTATGGTTGTGGTGCTCTCTACAGCCTTGAACCAGGTCTCTGTGACTGCACAAATGTCTGCGTCTTCCAAGGTGAGGACAGCTTCCACTGAGTGCAGTTTTGTGATGACACTCCTAGCATTTAGCAGCATAACCCTGATGTTGTTTGTAGATGGGGTTTTTACACTTTTTTTTTTTTTTTCCTTGAGACACTCCTAAAAAGGGCACTATAGGGGTGGTAAGAGCCTTGGCCAGTAGTTGAAATCCCAGGGGTGACAGATGAAGATCATCTCTGGCAAAACATCGAGGTATGTTGAGCATGTCATCCCAGGCTGACAGATCGTGGATTCCCTTAGAATGACACCAGATGCTAAGCCAATTATTGAAGTCAATCATTTTCTGTTTGTATTGAGACATCATCCTAGGTGAAGGTAAAATGCAGCTGAAGGCCAAGGGCATAACTGTCTGAGACACATAGTCAAAGAGCTCAGTCATGTCTCTCTTCATACATTCCAGAGAAGTATGTCTCAAGTCGTACATACCGACAGGAAATATTAAGTAGTCAAAACAGTACCTGTTGTTAACAGACTTGGATGCATGTGTGATATTGCATATCCTGGCACCTCACAGACAGCTGACCGTGACGTTCCCCTTATGTAGCCTGGTGACAGGGATATCAATGTGTCTCATGATGTAATCACCTATGACTAATATGTTTGATTTTGTGTTTTGCCTTAAGGGTTTGGCCAGTGAGACAGTGGTGTGTTCTGCAGTGGTAGTATTATGTGTAGTATGCTTACATTTGTGTTTGTGAGGTGTCTGGTGTTTAGCTATGTTTCTGGTGAGGACCTGCATATATGTAGGTATGTGTGATGGGGGTTTGGGTGGAGTAGGAGGTGAGGTGTGCATGCTGGCAACCCACTCATTGTCATATGTACTGACTGATGTGTGAGAGAGCATGGATTCAATGTTCTTAATATAGTTGCATCTCTCACATGTTGTGTTTGTGTGGAGTAGGAGTACAGGGTTGGGGATGCTGTCCACATCTCTTCAACAGTCACTGATAATGCCATTAGCAAGAGATTATTGCTTGTGTATATGTCACAACAGGCCATAGTTAAGCAGTGGCCTGACAGATGCTTAAACGTAACATGTTATTACCTTTATGGTGTCATTCTAACATAAAGCATACCTGACAGTGTGAGACAACATGGTAGATTGATTATGCCGCTTTGTCAGGCATGTGGCACTTGCATGAACCATAATCCTATTATTATGCAGGGTTGCAATAGCACACTTACAAATGTGACAATGTACAACTCCAGCAAAGCAAAGGTCGTGCTGCTACACCCTTGGGGTTCACAACCTCAAACAAACTCTCTGTAGGTACTCTTTGCAGTGAAGATGGGGATGTCCATGAATGCAAAGAAAACTTGTTGAACTACTTTGCAGTAATTACTTTGCCCTTGCAAGTCTACAATGCCTGTCAAACAACCAGACAGTAGAGAGACAAAAGAGAGGCAGATACAGGAGCCATTCACTGAAGAGACTTTATCAAAGCCAAATGTAGAGTCAGGTAGATTTCAAGAGATGGAACATCGTAACTTAGTTTTTAATTTGTCATCTCGTGACTTAACCTCTGAACAAGTGAATTTCCTGAATAAAGGTCTGTCGTTAATTCCAGCTATGAAACCAGATCTTATTGACATTATTTTAGACTTTAGTTTGCTAGGAATACTTCATTAAAACTCCTTTATCCTGAATAGGACAGGAATTGTGATTCAGGGTTTAAGAAACTAGTTCCTTCGTACCGAACTTACACCCTGCATTGAACACTGTTGTACATTTTTGTGAGAATGAGTTACGGCAGACTCTCTCTTATGATTTTAAGTGTTCGTATTACAGCTTGACAAATCCCATGGGCCTCTGATTCAAGAAGTTTGAGAGGTCACTCATTGGAAGTTCCAGCTTGGCTGGAGTTTTCATTTAGTTTTTACAATTTGACAAGTGATGAGAATTTAGCTCTTAAAGCTTTACGAAAATCTGATTCATTGTTAAATAAGGCCTGCAGACAAAGGTGGTGGTTTGTTGTTTTAGATCGTATAGATTATGTTAGACAAATGCATGGTATGCTTAATGATGACTCCACCTACTTAAAGATATATAAGTACCAAGTTAATGGCATGAGGAAAGTTGATTTTTATATTTATGATCTTTTAATAACAGACCTTATTAATAAGGAATTATATGATTATTTTTTGGTTGAACATCCTTTGGTCCCCCTTATATATGGGCTTCCGAAGATACATAAAAATGTATATAACCCCACCATGTGACAGATAGTCTCCAGCCAAGGCTGGACTACAGAACTACTGTCAATTTTTGTTGAAAAATCTTTACACCCTCTTCTTAATGACATACCTACTGTGCTTAGAGATACCAAAGTTTTTTTTACATGATTTATATGCATGGCAAAATGAATGTAATGATTTATCATTCCAAAGACATGCATCTGGAGCATTTCTCCCCGGGCCTCCGCTGAAAACAGGTTCTGTGGAACCTAGTCGGACATTCCCGGTCAACAAATGTTAAATAAATAAAATAAAAATAAATAAATAAAATCTGAGTTGCTTTTTGTCACCCTGGATATCAACTCGTTATTGACAGTAATTCCCAATGCTATTGAAGTTGAGAGTGTTAGGATGTTTCTAACAAGGCTGAGTGGTATGAGCAACAATAGGGTGATGTTGGTTTGCTCTTTATTGGAGTTGATACTAGAAAATAATGTTTTTACATTTCAGCCCAATCCGCAGAATCCTTTACAAATGCATTCTATGAGCACCTGCAGGAATGCATGGATCATGCTATCCCAAATAAAACCAAGACTCACTCCTCCAAAAACAGGAGACCGGTCTGGTGGACCCCAGCCATAAATAAGCTATACAACAGAAGGAGGAAGCTACTACATGACAGAGCAAAATCCCAAAAAAGGAAGGCATCTCTGATCAGTATTAGCAAGAAACTTCGATCCCTCATAAAATCATCAAAGGCCAGATTCAAAAGAAAAGTTGCCCTAGACACTAAAGATAATCACAAGGCCTTCTTTAGTTATGTCAGGAATATGGGTGGAAACTCCCAGATATGCTCTGAATTGTTGCATAACAGTACAAAATATACCAAACCTACAGACATAGCCAACATCCTGGCAGACAGATTCAGTACAGAATTCTCCCCCCCTTCCCCCCAAAGGAGCAAATGCCTATCTCAACTGAATGTAACCTCCCTGACATCACAGATGCACAGGTGAAAGCTGCCCTCTCCAAAGCAAAAAACACAGCATCTATGGGACTGGACGGTGTCCCAGGCTGTGTCTTACATGAGCTCCAAGAAGAACTGAACCCTCACATTAAGTCACTGTTCAAACTTAGCCTTAGTACAGGATATGTACCCAAAGAATGGCGTACAGCTACAGTGGTCCCACTCCACAAAGGTGGTGCCACAACGGACCCGGGGAACTATCACTCCATAAGCCTGACTAGTCTGGTCTGTAAAGCTATGGAGCGTATTATCATGGAACTCATAAACAAAGACATTGGGAGCCTCCAGACACTGGACCCTACCCAATTCGGCTTTGTTAAGGGCAGATCTTGCCTCTTAAACCTAGTTGATTTCTTTGAAACAGTTACCAAAGCCATAGATGAGGGCAAGGTAGTCCACACAGCCTACCTGGACCTCGCAAAAGCCTCGACACAATACCCCACTCGGGCATCATAAATAAGCTTACCAGCTTAAATATCAACCCCTATATCACAAGATGGGTTGCAAACTGGCTCAGAGATAGAACCCACATGGTCAGAATCACAGGTGCCATGTCCGAATCCAAACCAGTTACAAGTGGCATCCCACAGGGCTCAGTTCTGGGACCTCTCTTGTTCGATATATACTTCTCTGAGGTTCAGGCTAACACGGGGGATTATGGCTGACAAAGTTTGCAGATGACTGCAAACTGGGGGCCATAATCGAATCTCCAGCTGACACAAGCATCCTCCAAAAGGGTCTCACAGAGACAGATGCTTGGTGCCAGAGCCACGGCCTCAAGCTAAATGCTAAAAAGTGCATAGTCATCCCCTTTGGGAAAAACAAGGTGCCCACAAATTACCACATAGGTGGTAATCCATTAAATCTGGAAGAAGTAATTAGAGATTTGGGGACCAACGTAGATAGTAATCTCTCCTTTGATAATCACATTGCCAAAGTGGTTAGAAAGACCTTCTATATAGCCCACCTTATCACAAAAGGGTTCACATCTAGATCAAGAGAGGTCATTGTGCCCCTCTACTCGTCACTCATCAGGCCCATAATTGAATACAATGCCCCTTTTGGGACACCTGCAGCAACTGGAGAGACCCCAAAAGTACCTCACCAAGAGGATCATGGGCTACAAACAGATGTCCTATGCAGCTCGACTAAAGAAACTCCAGCTCTACTCAGTTGCTTACCGCCTACTCAGAGGCGATCTATGCCTGACGTATAAAGCCATGTCAAACCCAGAATTAATGGACATGCTCCACCTCAAAAAATCCAAGTCCCTTAGAGCTACACACTCCAGGGACTTAAACCTCAGCACAAAAATAAATAGGACATGCTGGAGGGACAGATTCATTTCCCAGAGGCTCTCCTCACTCTGGAATAGAATCCCAATTCATGTTAGACATAGCCCCTCGCTGACCCTCTTCAAGCGAAATCTGGACGCGTGGATGGGAAATCGCAAATTCACCCCTGGGGTCTCTTCTGTGTCTCTGCTAGACAGAGGCACAGTAAACTAATCTTAAAAGGGTACCTTCTGTGACCTACTTCACAGAGGCACAGTAGGCTAATCTAATAGGGAGGCGGAAGCCAAATACACTCTGGCTAGGCTTATAAATGTCAAAGGGCAGATAGCCTAGTATCTACCTATGAACCTATAAGGATGATTTTTACCTGCAAAAAGTTGGTGTTGCGATGGGACGGCATGCGTTAACTCATGCAAATGCTGTCCTTGTTCAGTGGGAGTTTTAGTTTGTACAGAATAATAATTTATATTTGGACAGCTTAGTTTTTTATAGACGTTTTGTGGACAATATATTTATTTTATGGAAAGGTACCACAGATAGTTTTGATGAGTTTTTAGAATATCTGCACAGCACGACATCCTATTTGGAATTTGTGTACTTACTCTTTTTCTTCTATTGATTTCCTAGACATCACTATTAGTAAGGATGGACTAGGTTTTGAAAGTAAGATGTTTAGTAAACAATGTAAAAGGAATAATATATTACATAAATTGAGTATGCATCCAAGACATGTCCCTAGGAATACTGTCAAGGGAGAGTTGTTGAGTGAGATGCGTCTACATAGTAATGATTTATTAGCCAGACAAGCTGTTGCTGCAGGTGAAAAACAGCTAGTCTCTAAAGGCTATTCTATGTCTGATGTCAAGAGGATGAGTGAGTTTATGTTGTCACATAGAGATACTGTTGCTAAACCTTATTTTGTGCACATGATGTCATTTCAGATGTTGGTCCTGCTAGACAACGTCAGGATAACCTACGATTAGTTTTTACTTATTCTAGTGGTACAACAGACATCTGTAATATTATTAAGAAATATTGGCCAGTGTTGCTAGCCAATGAAGAGATTAGTCAGATAGTAGGTCCTAGACCGAAGTTTGCATTCAGGAATAACAGATCTCTTAAGTGCCAGCTGTGCTATAAGAATTGTAAAACACTTAGTAATGTTGGTACTTCAGAATGTATAGGTACCATTCCATGCAGAGGTTGTTCAGCTTGTACATATGTATGGACTACCAGTTATATTGCTTGTCTGGTCGCCAAACGTATTGATTTTAATTTTTATGCAGACTGTAAAATTGAACACGTGATTTATTATACTGAGTGCTCCCTCTGTCAAGCTTACTATGTTGGTAAAACAAATCGTAGTTTTAAGGAGAGGATACTCGAACATGTCAATTATATCAGGAAACTGGATGAATGCAGTGCATTAGTAAAACATGTTATCGAAAAAGGTTCAGAACATAAGTTTAAGTTTACAGTCTTAGAGGTTATGCCTATTAATGCAAGAGGGGGGACTTTAAATCTAGAACAGAGTGTGCAGAGTTACGCTGGATAATTTGGTTTAACCTGACACTTTTCCTGGTTTAAATGGCAAAGTGTCTTTGAAGCCCATTTTAAGGACTAGGAAGCTGCCCCATTAGTTTTAATGTTTTATAGACTGTATTTTTATTGAATGTTTTTATGTTTTGTGAGCTGAAAGGTTTTAAGCTTTTATTACAGAATTGTTATGGTATTGTTTATTTAAGAGGGTGTGTAGTTTTATGTGAATGCTGAATGGTTATTGCTTTCTGACAACACTGTTTGATTGTTTAAATAGTCTTCTGGCATTTTTTATCAATGGTCTGATGAAGCTACAGTTGTAGTGATAACGCTTACCTCATGAAACTTTATTTTTTTGCATTCCTTCATGTGCTGATTGGATTGTTGGACTGCTTATACAGCAAATGGATGTTGTGTGAAATAATATGGGAAAACAGGTTTGTGTTCTAGGAACATAAATGTACAGTATGACATACCTAGGACATGTGGGAGGGACAGAAACATTGCCCAGAGGTGGCCATCCCTCTGCAGTAGGCCTCACATCCATGTCAGGCAGATCACCACCATTATGCTGTTGAAGGGCAGGCTGCATGAATTGCTTTGAAACTGTTATCTAACATAGACCACTGCCCCTGTGGAGCTTTCTAGAGCAACCTTGGACATCTATGTCACCTGACATTGAACAGTATCTTGTGATGCAACAGCTGTGCTCCTAATCACCATCAGGTCAGTATCCTAGACAAATCCTAAGAGCCTCGGAATCCAAGGCATAATACATGCAAAAAGTCAAATGATTGGTCTGGTTGTTAATCAAGGCATCTACCTGAAAAAGGCTAGAACAAGCCCACAGAACCTTGCATCATTTGGGACAAGTGAGCGGATCAACAAACAGGCTGTGGCCTGATTCTTATCTTGAGCTTGGTGCTAACGTTTTACTTCTGGTGACAGAAAAAAATAGGAGCTCTGTATCCCATCAGGGTGAGGCCATGGTGAGACCAGCAACAGTATTAGCCAGGCAGCAGCAATTCAGGTGACTCCCATCTTTTCAGCAGTCTTCACAAGGTAATTGTTTGTTTTCAGTAAGCACTGCTTGATTAGCATCTTACTTTAGAATAACTGCCTAAATACTCCATCCTTAACTTTACAGGGGTATGCATATTAGTTTCCCCTCCAGTGTTTGGCAGTGCTCTGTACAAACTCAGACATCTTGGGTAACATTTTTCTTGGAAATCATGATGAAATTAACTCCAGTACAGAATTGCATACAGGACAACCAGCATGCAGTGACAATCACTGTCCCCATAGTTGCAGAACAGCTACTCATGACATTGAGTGATATTCTCAATACTACTGTTTAATAAATACAAAAGGATCTGTTGGCATGGATATGAGGTTTTTCACTTTAACATTTACCACCTTGGTGGATATGGGCATCCTGAGGCAATGTAGACATTGCCTCATGTTTACTGACAACCACTTCATTCTCAAACAAACTGATATGGTATGTGAGAGATGAATACACACAATGTCACTGGAGGCAAAGCTCTCACATAAAAGTACTCCTAATGTCAGTAAGGTAGTCAGCGGTACACACGCTGCACCCAGCACACAAAATTCAAAGCAAACATGAGCTGAGGCACTGACATGTAACCTTCATAAATCACAAAGACTTCATAGAGGAAGTCCAGGTAACAAATACCCTCAGCAGCCCCATATGTACTGTGTTTAAACAGCACACATATCAACACATAGAGCTACATCTCATGGAGGACCAACCTATAAGCCCATAAGGCAAGCTGACACACAATCCAACATTCTAGTCATTGCAGACTTCATTGTGAGACACACTGATGTTCTTCTCACCAAGCTGAGTATGGAGAAATGCACGGTTACGTACTTATCAGGGGCTCAGATTCACCACATTATGTATGCACTCATGTCATTGGACCACAAGTAACACAAACTCAACATGTCAGAGATACAAGTATATTAACAGCCTGGAATACATACTCTCTCACACACCAATCAGTGCATATGACAATGAGGAGGTTGTCACCATGCACACCTCAACTCCCACTTCACCCAAACCCATATCACACATGGCTACATACTTGGAGGTCCTCACCAGAAACATACATAAACAGCAGAGACCTCCCAAACACAAACATAAGAATGTTACACATAATACATCCACTGCAGAACACAACACACATGATAGTTCTTGCTCTAGTCTTTCACCTGCCAAGCCCTTAAGGCAAAACAGTAAAACAAATATATTAGTCATATGGGATTCCATTGTGAGACACAGAGATGTCCCTCTTACCATGCTGGATAAGGAAGAGGTCGCGGTCAGCTGTCTGTAGGTGACATGATCCACCATATCACACATGCACTCACATATCCCAAAACAGGTGCTGTTGTGATTCTGTCATAGTCCATGTTGGTGTGAATGACTTGAGATGCACCTGTCTGGGCCATATGTGGAGAGACATGACTGAATTGTCAGACTGTGTGTCTCAGGCAGGTATGGCCCTAGCCTTAAGCTGCATTTTACCTTCATCTAGGATAATGCCTCAGTACAAACGGAAAATGATTGACCTCAATAATTACCTCAGTTTTGGATGCCATTCTAAGGTGATACAGTATCTGTCAGCCTGGGATGACATGATCAGCAGACCCTGATTGTCACCCCTGAGATTTCAGCTTCTGCCCAAGGCTCATGCCACCCCCATAATGATCTTTTTAGGCAATGTCTCAAGGACAAAATCCCAGACATGAAAACTCCATATTACAACAACCTCAAGCTTATGCTGCTAAATGCTAGATGTCTTAACATGAAACTGCACTCATTGGAAGCAGTCCTCACCTTGGAAGACTTACACATTTGAACAGTGACCTGGTTCATGGCTGTGGGGAGCACCCCAAACATATCAGCTTACACCTCCTTCCACATGCTCAGATGACAAACTAAAGGTGTGAAAATTTAAGGAGAAGGTGTTTCCATAGTCATTACAGATGAATAGAGATCCAGATTGGTTACACAGTGGAATTCCCTGGTAATACTTCAGGTGCAATTAACTGTTGGTAGGACACCTATTCAAGTCATTGTCAGCTACATGACCCCCTCTGTGAATCAGGACAACCACTCTGCCTATTTAGATCTACTTGAGTTTATCAACATACATCCAAACACCCTGGCTTTGGGCTATTTTAAATACCCATCCATTGACCAGGTAAATTACTCATGGTGTAACTCACTTGCTCAAAGGTTCCTCAACTTCATTCATTCCAGTGCACTGGCCATGCTGATTTACACCCCCACAAGGGGTGCCAACATTCTGGATCTGGTGCTTACCAATATGGGGTGCCACTCTAGCACACCCACTATGGGGTCTTCCCTAGTGAGATCTGAAACAAGTCAGTGACATGTAAACTAAGTATCACGGGCTTCCCCCCTATCATCAAATAAACTACAACACTTCAACAAATCACATAATTACCTCATATGGGATGAAATAGATAGCTGTACTGCGCCTCCCCCCTCAGATGGAACTGGAAACTATGGCCAGGTCTACACCAATGTGTCAGACAAACACTCGTTTAACTGCATTGACTCCACCGTACCTGATGGGACCAAAACAAGCTCAGCAAAGAAGAATAAACTTGTCTGGTGGACAACTGCCATTAACAGGCTTTACAATAAGGGGAAAACATAGCTATCTAAGAGTAAGAAGCAGTGAGTACTAAACTGGAAACACTCCCTACTCAGCTTAAACAAGCCAATAAGACTTAGTTAGTTATTTTATTTATTTTTTTATTTTACATTTGTTGACCGGGTATGTCCATTTGACTGAGCTGACAGCCCTTTTTCAGCAGAGGCCCAGGGAGAAAAGCTCCACTATATAATACAATAAAAAGTTAACAGAAGCAATTTACAGAAAGGTTCCAAGAATTATTTACAAAACAAGGTTTTAAATGATAGCAATAAAACAATATCAGAAAAAAAATTATACAGTAGGGAAAAGCAATACATTCATTATATAATTTGCTGCTAACGTGTTGACATAGAAGAGAGAAATGAGAGACAGAATGAAGATTGGACTAAGGTATTGACGGTTTATGGTTTAGAGTGCCAGGTATTAGACTAGTTCAGAAGGGCAGAGAGTGTTAACAGATAGGAAGAGTAGAAGATGTGTAAGTAGTGGGCAGACAGTGGACTGTTTGGGGGTTAAAGTGAAGTTTATGGAGGGTGAGTACAGTGGCAAGATGAGTATATTTTTAAATGTTCTTTGGTAGCTGCTTTGAATTGTTTAGGTTGTTTTTCCTTAACAGATGGGGAAGGTTCCCTACGCCAAGTGTCCCCAGCAGCGAAAAGGAAACAGCCCCCCCCTTTAGAGTTAGGGGTAGGAGGAGGGGGGGTAAGAAACACAAGAACAGATTCCGGCAACATAACTTTGCAGTCCCTGTTACAACAAATGGTGACATAAATGACAATATACACAATATTTCCTCCTTTGAACTTTCTCCAATACATATAAAACTGTTAAATAAAGGGCTTTCTTTTGTACCCTCATTTTCGGTTTCAGAAACTCAGTTATTGCAAGATGTTGTTTGTAGAATACTTAATTTGAAAATCTTTTTTGCAGATCAGGAATATACTCAAAGATCTTCTGATTTCAAGTTTAGGAAATCTAATTTTGTCCCTCCCATGAACAAACATGTATCCAATTTTAGGGAGTGTGTAATGAAGGAGTTACACTTTTCCAATTTGTATGGTCTTACCGATAATAATTTAACATCTTTAGAAAGACAAGCTTTGGTTGAGCTTAGTAGTAATCATGACATAGTTATAACTATGGCGGATAAAGGAGGAGCAGTTGTGGTTTTGGATCATTCTGTATATAATCAAGAAGTTTTACGACAGTTGGCAGATTCCAGTTTTTATATGGCACTGAAGGTGGATCCGACCCTTTCTTTCAAGAGGGAAATTGATGATTTTTTGGATTTATCAGTGCAACAGGGTATCATTACGACACAGGTGGGTGGGCAATTGAAGGTGCATGAGCCTAGTTCTCAGTATCTGTACATTTTACCTAAAATACACAAAGACCCATTGTATCCCCCTGGGAGACCTATAGTTTCAGGTAGGGGTTCCTTAACGGAACCATTGTCAGCTTTTTTGACCCATTATTTGAAACCTTTGCTACCATTTATTAGGTCCCGTATCAAGGATACCACCGAATTTTTGAATATAATTAATGATTCTCAACTGGAATCTCACTGGTTACTTTGTACTCTTGACGTGGCCTCATTATATACAAATATTCCACATGATCAGGGTATTTTAGCGGTTTCTTTTTGGCTATACAAATCTAAGCTCTATTCTTTATCCTTCAACAATTTTTTGATTAAGCTCACTGAAATGGTATTACGAAAGAATATCTTCTATTATGCAGGTAAGGCTTATTGGCAGATCATTTGCACCCATCTATGCCGATTTGTTCATGGGATATTATGAGGCTAGGTATATATATGATGATCAACATAACAAATTTCTACAACATCTGGATATCTGGCGGAGATATCTAGACGATTGTTGGATGGTGTGGCGTGGAGATAAGCAAAGTTTAATGCAGTTTGTGGATTACTTGAATGACAATAGTTTTGGTATTCGGTTCACAGACAATATTGAACTTTCTGAAATTGTATTTTTGGATGTCAAAGTTATTAAACTTGCTGATAATACTTTATCGTCTACCATATATCGCAAGTTTCCTAAATACAATACTTTGTTACATGCTAACAGTTATCATCCACGCCACACCATCCACAACATTCCGAAGTCTCAATATATGAGAATTAGATGTATTTGTTCAACTGATGAAGATTATTTGGAATGTAGTCTGGATTTGAGACGTAGGTTTCTTACCAGGGGGTATGAATCCCAAATACTTGTGAAAGCGGAAGGTCAAACTTCACAAATGGAACGTCAGGATTTATTGTGTTATAAAGCTAATAATAGGACTGGTAATATAACAAAAGATATCCAACCAATAAGGTTGGTGACTACCTATGGGAACAATACCAATTGTTTCAGGGATGTCATTAACCAACATTGGGGTATCCTTTTGTCACATGAAGTTTTAGGCAGGGTATTGCCGACAAACTGTCAGTTTTCTTATCGAAGGGGACGGAATTTGAATGCTCACTTCACACATTACAAAAGACATGTTGAAAATATACCACAACAAAGAACCCTAAGTGGTGATAGATTAAGGGGGTGTTATCCTTGTGGGCATTGTGCTGCATGTCAGCATTTGCAACAAACCAAAGAATTTTCTAGTAAGAACACATCACGAATTTTTGAAATAAGGATTTTTGCTAATTGCAGCACAGATTGGGTGGTATATCTGGTTACATGTAGCTGCTCTGCGTTCTATGTTGGACAAATGTCTAGACCTGTCAAATTTAGAATAGGGGAACATTTAAGTGCAATCAAAAACAAACGTGTTGCCAATGCACTGTTCAAACATACCATTGAGCATCCTTCAGCTATCTTTCGGTTTGTGGTTATAGATAAAATTACCCTTTATAGGGGTTTTAAAGCCGGATGGCATCAAAAACTTGATCAAATGGAACAAAGATGGATTATTCAATTGGGGGGTTTATTTAAACCTGGTTTAAATATGTTGGAATAGAATTTGGTATGGCTAGTGTGTATGTGCAACCATATATATATATATAGAAACATTTGGCACGCACATTATAACTATGATATTCTCTAGGGAGTTGGTTTGTATGCATATTATATATCCAATGGGAAGGTGGTGCACACATATATATATATATATATATATATATATATATGTGGGTGTATACGTGGAGACGTATGTATAACTATGTAGGTGTAGATTTTTAAAGAAATGACCTATTTTGGTCGTTTTCTACACATAGTAATTGTTTTGATCAGTTGCTCTGATCACCATATAAGTCCCTGAATAATTTGTTGATGGAAGATATTTAGGTATTATTAGATTTTCATTAAAATTAACACTCTATCATAATTGTATTTTATTTTATTATTTATTTTTTATTTTTATTTTTCATTTTTTAATTTAATTTATGATGATATTGCACATGGTTTATATGTTTATTAAGTTATCAAAATATATTTTTTTGTCACATGTTGTGATTTATGTGCAATGTTTCAATGTATGGTGTTTATTATTAAATAGGAATTTGTATCCCTTTAAATATTGAGTATATAAGCATGGTCCACCAGTTTTGAACTGCATTGATAAAGGCCAGGTTATGTTTAGTCTTTAGATTCCTTTATTTAAGGAATTTAGAATTCAATAAAGTTGGTTTCGATGGAACCGTACGTGCTGGCTCATGGTTTTTGAATGTTTACTAGGTTGTTTTAGTGACCTAATTTGTAAGGGGAGCTTGTTCCATGTAATGGTAGGATGATAGCTACAGAGGTTGCATCCAATTTTGGTCTTGGGTTTATAAACCAGTAGTAGGTCTTGGTCGGAGCTATGGAGAGATCTGGTGGGAGTGTAATGAGAGATGAGAGGAGATATGTTTGGACAGTAGGAAGGTTAGTATGGGATAGAGTGTATAATCTGGAGCTGAGAGAGGAGAAGCTGGTGAGGTAGTGCAAGCCAGTTTAAGTGAGATACAGTGATGGGTTTTGTAAGTTTGGTGTGCTGAGAGTCTAGCTATCTTGTTGTAGGTTGATTCTAGTTTAGCTAGGAGTGAGGAATTGAGGTTTGTGAGAAATTAGGAGCCACACATTAGACTGGGTAAGAGGTACGCATGAGAGAGGGTTAATTTTGCATTGGTAGTGAGAAACTTTCTATTTCTGTATAGGAGGCCTAATTTTTGATGGGTTTTCCTGATACAATTATTAACATGTAAGTTGAACTTAAGTTGATCATCTATAGTGACACCTAAGAGTTTTGTAGCTGGTTCTACTATGATTGGAGTGTTATTGAGAGACAGTATAGTGAAAGTGGATTTAACATGGTTAACATTTTTAGGAAGAAAGAGCAAGAGTTTTTTTTTTTGGGGGGGGGGGTTCAAAATAAGCTGGATAATGGAGAAACAGGTTTCAACTGACTTAAACGCAGCCTGTGTAGCAGAGATGAGTTCAGAGGGAGAGTCAGAGATGGTGTTGACTGCAGAGTCATCTGCATATTGTACCAGGGATGACTGAGGGCAGAAAGTATAGAGTAGATTAGTAAAGATATTGAAAAATATTGGGCCAAGAATAGATCTTTGGGGAACACCCATTTTAACAGGGAGAGGAGGGGGGACAGCAGAGTGCCATCTAACTGATTATAGTCGATCAGTGAGATAGCTGGAAAACCAGGCAACAGTAGTGGTGGAGAAATTAAGGTTAGTCAGTTTGGTCAGAAGTAGTGAGTGAGAGACAGTGTCAAAGGCTTTTGAAAGGTCAAGGAATAATAAGAGACACGTTTGTTGTTATCTCTGGCCAGAGAAATAGTGTTAGTGAAGGATATAAGGGCAGTAGAAGTACAGTGTTTAGGATGAAAGCCATGTTTTGTGGGAGTGAGCAGATTTTCCTGTAGCAGGTGTTGCATGACTTGTTGATGTATGCATTTTTCCAATATTTTTATTTATTTATTTATTTTCAGTTTGATTACCAGGGAAGTCCACTGGGCCCAGAGAGCCCGTTTTCAGTGGAGGCCCGGGGAGAAAAGCTCCATGAAACAGATTACAGTAAAGATAGCAGTCCAATAAAAATAAGGTACAACTACAAATGCATATCAAATAATACAAAGTGTGAGCAATATTGCCCATAGTGAAAAAATATCGTACAGATACATTTTAACAAATTCAGACAGTTTCTCAGGTCTCAGACTACCTCCTTACTAACAACCTCCTTTCCAATACTCAGCATGGTTTCCAACCAAACCATTGCACCACCACTGCCTTACTCTCCTTTACTAACACTATCCTTCAGCATAAAAACAATGGCTATCTCTCCTCTGCTACTTTCCTAGACCTATCTAAAGCATTTGACATGGTCCCACACAAACAACTTATCTCTGTCCTCAATAACCTATCCTTCTCACAATCAGTCACCAACTGGTTTCAGAGTTACCTGTCTGACCGCCAACAATCCGTTGTATGGCAGAATGACATATCTCCCCAACTACCTGTCTCCAAAGGGGTTCCCCAAGGATCCATCCTTGGACCCCTACTCTTCTCTGTTTTCACAAATAATCTAGCCTCTGCCACCACACATGGCACACTCATACAATACGCAGATGACTCAACCATCATCTGCTCAGCCCAGTCCCTACCCAAACTGCAAAAAGTCACACAGGAAGCTTTTTCCTCTGTTGAAATGTGGTTATCCGATGCCCAATTAATACTCAACCCAAACAAAACTAAATTACTCATCTTCCAACCCACCAAACATGCTTAAAACAACTCTCACTTTAACATCACAGCAAAAGACAACACCACTATATACCCAACTGAACACACCAAATTGCTAGGAGTGGAAATAGACAATAAACTAAAATTTGACATTCACATATCCATGACCATAAAAAAAGTCGACAAAAAACTAGGAGCGTTATACAGAAATAAGCATCTTCTCACCAAAGCAGCAAAAATTACAATAGCAAATTCCCATCTTATCTCCACCCTACTTTATGCCTCTCCAATATATACCAACCTAAGGCAATGCAATCTAAACAAGCTAGAGACCTGCTACAACAAAATTGCCAAATTCGCCACAGGGGCATCCTACAGTAGTCACCACTGTCTCTCACTTGCTGAACTGGGCTGGCTTGAACTCCCTCACCTCCTTCAATGGTATCAACTCTCACTCACCCACAAACTAGTAAACCATCCACTAAATGTCCCATCCCTCCAGAATCTACTCCAACCCTATCGCACCACCAGACCACTAAGATCCAGCAACAAAAATCACTTGCAGATCACTAAAGCCAATAACTCTGCTGGTGAAGCACTATTCTCTTGCACCATAGCCAAATTATGGAACTCCCTCCCACCCACAATTACCTCCGTACCATCATGCACCCACTTCAAAACTTTACTAAAAGCGCACCTAAAAACATGCTGGCTATGCCATTGCAACTCCCACTCTAATATCCCCCACCCCATCCAACCACTACCTTTCTTTCCACTCCACTAACTACCTTGATTATAGCAAGCTCAGATGTTCATAAGCCTAGTACTTATTATACAGCAGGAACTTCTTATTGTAGCATTTGTTAATGTCTGTTATGTACTTCACAGATAAAGATTCTAGTTGTCTACTGATGTACTATGTTCTTCATCTGTAAATATGTTGTAAGTAATTGCTATGTAAATGGTTAATCGCTATGTAATCCAATGTAACTACTGTCTGTTTATTTTAACTGTGGAGTTTTTCTCCCCCCGGGCCTCCGCTGAAAATGGACCTACGTCCAGTCGGACACTCCCGGTCAACAAATATAAATAAATAAATAAATAAATAAATAAAGTCAAAGTCAAATGCTATTTACAATATTTACGGAGTGTGAGAGATTGTGTGGGAATTAGCTATAGAAGGTTATAGCCAGCTATAAGGTGCCTAGGAACTCAGGAGGATACCCTCCCAGGGACTTTTGTTACAGAGTTCTAGGTAGGGAGAATGCAGTTATATTTCCATTTGGAGGAGAGGTAGATGTAAAGCTGTGTTTTGAAGTTGTTGGTATTTGACATTGTCCTTAGTGCAGAAGGCAGACAGTTCCATTTCTTACCCGAGGAGAAGGAGAGAAGTTGTCCAGCAGGATGTTTAGGTTTGTGGATAGTAATCAAATTTTGGTGTTCAGATCTGAGAGTTCTGTTTGGGGTGTATGGGGGAAGGATGTTGGTTAGAGCTGGGCATTTGGTTGGATTAAATATTAGTCTACGTGCTGTAGTGAGCTGGAGAAAGTCCAGGTAACTTGTGAATTCTAACCAGTTGAGGGATTGGAGGTTAACACAGTGATGTATGGAATGTTTGGCTTTGGTGGCAAATTTAGAAATTTTGTTATAACAGCTTTCAAGTTTGGACGTGATGGAAGAGGATAGGTTAGTTAGTAGTGGGGCACCATAGAGAAAGGAGGGAAGGAGGTAAGAGGAGGCCAGAGTATGCCTGGTAGAAGTAGAGAGGAAGTGGTTGTTCCTGTACAGCATACCTAGTTTTTGGTGGGTTTTCTTTATATTTTGCTGAATATGGATGTCGAACTTGAGGTGTTCGTCTATAGTTACACCGAGTAGTTTGGCAAAGGGAACAATTAGAGAGTTGTTTTGGCTAAGGAATTGAAATGAATTTTTATCAACAGAGAAAGATTTTGAGGGCGTGAATATTAGTATTTTAGATTTGTTAGCATTGAGAGAAAGCTGATTTTGGCACATCCAGAGCTCAGTAGTTGAGAAGACAGTCTGAGTTTTAGATAGGAGTTCAGAGAGGTTAGAGGCAGAGCAGACAAGTGTAGAGTCATTTGCATATTGGATGACTTTGGCATTAGGAATAGCAGAGTGAAAGTTATTGATAAAGATATTAAACAGCATTGGTCCAAGGATGGACCCCTGTGGTACTCCGGTAGGAGTGGGTAAGAAAGGTGAGGTGCCTTTTTTCCATTTCACAGCCTGATATCTATCTGACAGATAGCTTGAGAACCAGGAAAGAGTGTTTTGGGAGAGATTTAGGTTTGAGAGGTGACTTAGAAGGTGCTTATGGGAAACAGTATTGAATGCTTTAGAGTGATCTAGGAGTACTGTGGATACTAAGTTCCCAGAATCTCGGGCTTGATTGACAGGTTCTAAGAATGAGAGTAGAGCTGTTATGGTGCTATGTCCTGGTCAGAAGCCATGTAGGGTAGGGGTAAGAAGTTGGTTTTTAGTCAGAAAAGGCAAAAGTTAGAGGTGGATGTATTGTTTTAGAATTTTGGAGATTGGAGAGAGAAGAGCCATAGGGCGAAAGTTTGAAATGTTAGTGCTTTTGTCTCCCTTGTGGAGAGGAAGAATAAAGGCAGAATGCCAGAGTTTAGGGACATAGGATTCCTTTATAGATCTATTAATAAGGATACTAATTGGGAGAGCTATACCATCAGCAGCAGACTTGAGAAAAGAAGAGGGGATGTTGTCAGGTGCATTGGAGCAGGGTTTAAGTGTGGATAGAAGTCTTTTTATGTAGTTTGTGGAGACAGGTTTAAGCTCAAACATAGGAGGGAAATTATTTGGGGACTAAGATGAGGTCGAATGTAGGAGAGATGGGTCGTTGTTGGGAAACGTTTTTGTTAGGTCGGATATTGTCTCTATAAAAGAGTTGAATAGTGAGGCTAATTTGAGGTCAGATTTACTTGGGTCTGGACATGGGCTATTTTTGGAGCCTGGGTTGAGGAGTGAGTTTATGGAGTTCCAAACAAGCCTAGGGTTTTGGGAATGGCTGGACTGGAGCTTAGTGTAGTAGGATTTTTTGTCTTTGAAGATTTGTTTTTTTGCAAATTTTTGAGAGTGGTGAGAGGATAGCAATAGGTCTAAAGTTAGAGATTTCAGTGGCGTTAACTCCTTTGTCAATAGGTAGAGTATACATTTATTTCCAGATAGAAGCGACTTTTAACTCCAAGATAGAGCGGTTAATCAAGATAGATACAGGGAGAGCAAGAGAGTCAACTGCTAACTGAAGAAAACAGGGAGGAATATTGTTAACTGATGTAGAACAGGATTTTAGTTTGGAGAGTAGAGATTTAATATAGCTAGTAGGTACAGGTCTGAAGTAAAAGGTAGTAAAGGAGTTTATAATAGGAGAGGGTTCAGAGGTGTTAGTAGTGCTAGTTACAGAGGGGTTAGGGTTAATTATTTGGATATGGATTCAATAAAGTAGATGTTAAAGATGGAGGCAGTTTCTTCTGGTGTCTTGTTTGGGCAGGGATTGGGAGAAGAAGGGTTGCCAGGATGCAATATTTGGTTGATAGAGTTCCAAATTTTTTTGGAATTAGATCTTAGTGCTGTAGGAAGGTTAAAACAGAAATCTTTTTTGTCTTTAATAATGTGTTTTTGTCAGATTTCTGAGTTCCTTGTATTTTTGCAACTCAGATGGGAGCTTAGTTTTTATCCATGTTTTCCACATCCTGTCTCTAGTTTTCATTAGGGTTTGAGTAGAACTGGTTAACCATGGAGATATGTTAGATTTTATAATGACTGTGTGAAAAGGTGCAAGTGAGTTAAGAATGCTAAGGAAGGTAGAGCTGAATGAGTGGACTGCTTCCTTGAGGGAAAGTTCAGTAAGATAACTCCAGTTAATGCTTGACAGGAGGGTTTTAAAAATGTTAGGGCAAAAGTAAGATAGTTTGTGACAAGTTATATATCTATGTGTCCTAGTGAAGTGAGGAGTAAATCTAAGAATTTTTACTGGGGAGTGATCACTTAGGGAATTGGGAAGAGTTTCAGGGTTATGATATTTGGAGGGATCAGAGATTAGTATCCAATCAATGAGTGCTGGGGATTTGTGAGTTGGTGGGGGTAGATTCCAAGATTAGTTATGTAAAACCATGTAAGTTGATGCATGAGGTAGAATTAGGAGAATGGAGAGTTAGCCAGTTAATATTAACATTCCCAAGGAGGATGGTTTCATTTGGAAAATGTTCAGAGAGGTATGAGAGAATGTTTTCCAACAGGGGAATGTTGTCCCCTGGAGGAATATAGATGGTTGCTACAGTGATAATAGAGTAGTTATTGAATTTAAAGCTAGCCATCAGGATTTCAGCCAGAGAAAAGATAGGATAGGTTCATTGAGACAAGTAAGAGTTAGGTGGTTGGAATAGACAATGGCAACTCCACCCCTTTTTATTTTGGTGAACTAGGTGAAGTATATTATAATCAGGAGGAAGAATATCTCTATCAGAGGTTTGAGGTTTCAACCAAGTTTCTGTTAGGGTGATTATGTCTGGGGTGTGATTGGTAATCCAGGTATGGAATACCCTGGTTTTGTTAAGTATACCTCTAATGTTCATTGAGTAAAATGAGATGTATTTTGTTGGGAGGGTAGGGACTTGTTGATTGGGAGAGGCAGCATTATTGGTGAGGGAGGAAGAGATGGGACCTGGATTAGGATGAATGTCACCTGATAGAAATAGGGCTTCAAGGAGGAAGCAGAGTTTGTATTTGTGAAGGTAATAGCAGAGGTGTTCTGTTTTAATTTTAGAATGGATAGTGTGGGAGGGAGGAATTTTAATTTTAAAAAGAGGGGTATACAGAGGGAAGATAGATGAGGAGATGAAGAAAGACTGCTGTGGAGGTGAGAAGTCATTGGCTTGAGAATTTGTGGGATCTTTGCGCACTGGAGTTAACTGGGAATTAAAGGAGGTAAGAATGGAAAAGAGAAGTAATGGAGGCAGGTAGAGAAAATTATAGGTTGAGAAAGTCATGTTAAATGTGGAGAAAGTATCAATAGATTGAAGGAATTGGTGTAAGAGTATTAAGGGAAGTATCAGTTTCAGAGATGCAAGAAAGTAAGAAGAAGTTTGGAGATGTCACCAGTAGGGGGAGTTGGTATAGGTGGGAAGAATCAGGAGCTGCAGTAATACAAGTTGTTGCAGGTGTGGGTAAGGGGAGGAAGAGAAACTCAGGGACTGTTCCAGAAGACAGGAAGGAGTGGGACTATGGGGATGGGAGTACCTGAGCGTTAGGTACAAAGGAAATTATATGGGGGGGGGTGCAGATGGGGGTGGGTAGGGGAGCGAAGTGAGCCTGAGCATAGCGAGGGCGATCGGAGCAGGGTTAACATCAGGTCTCGAACCGCTGAAGAAAAACAATCAGTTGCCCCCTTGAAAGTGCTGAAGTGGATAGAGAGTAGAGCTATGGAGGAAGCTCTAATTGGGTGTGATTTACTGGAGAAACGCTGCTAACCACCAGCTTCCAGATTCGCAGGTAAATGGTGTGGAAAATAAATACACAAAGATAGACAAGCAAACAGAAGGACTGGGGAAGGAGTGTACCAGTTGAGAGAAGCTGTAGGGAAGCTAAAGTAAAAAGATGAAGAGAGGTAGGAAAGCTAATAAGTGGCTGTAATAAGCAACGGAATAACACTGGACAAGATTAGGGGCTATATTATAGAAATAAAAGAGTAAGAGTAAAAAGAAGGGGTACTAGGCTGCTGGCATCCCTGACAGTAAGTAAAATAACTACCAATCAGGGGACAGGGATATAATAAGATTAAAAAGCTGTTCTTGTGAAGTCCTCACAAGCAAACTGTAAATTCAAATTAGCTGCCATTCCAAAGGGCAACCAAAATGTATTATTTAGTTACAGCTGTCACCTAAAAGGACAGGGCCATATCTGTGCTGAACTGGTAGTTAATTATAGCACATATACTGAGCCTGTGGAACATAGCCCACCTGTCAGCTGACAGGTTCTGTGAAGGCCTCATCCCCCTGTCCCTGCCATATGTACCCCATGGCATACATACCACCTGTCCTCTACCTTGTATCTCTAAAGAGAAAGTCATAAATGCCCTCTCTAAGGTCAAACACACAGCATCTATGTGACCTGATAACATCCTAGGCTGCGTCCTACAAGGCCTCCAACAGGAATTAGAAACACCATTGGGTACTCCTTTCAAACATAGTCTAAGCACTGGCTTTGTCACAGATGAATGGAAAATGTCCACCATTATTCTCTTGCACAAAGGTGGTGCTTCCACTGACCCCATAAATATAGAGCTATTAGCCTGACTAGCATTATCTGCAAAGTCATGGAGTGAATCATCATGGACCTTATCAACAAAGATATAGGTAAGCTCCAAACAGCAGCCCCGAGTCGGTTTTGATTTGTCAGAGGAAAATAATGCCTGTGAAACATTGTGGACTTCTTCGAGACAGTCACCAAGGACCTGGATGAGGGGAAATCTGTGCATACAGCCTACCTAAATGTAACCAAGGTGTCTGACACTATCCTCCACTCAGGCATCATTGACAAAGTCACTCAGCTAGGTATCAACCCTTATATCATTAAATGGGTTGCTAACTGGCTCAGTGATAGAACCCACAGAGTGAAAATAGTGGAATCCACCTCCAACAACAGACCTGTAACCAATGTTGTTCCACAGGGATCTGTCCTGGCACCTCTACTGTTTGGAATGTAGTTCTCCAAAGTACAAGCTAAAATTAAAGGTCTGTGGCTGACAAAGTTTGCCGATGACTGCAAACTGGGAGAGGTCATAGAAGATCCAGATGACAACATCCTACAAGAGGGCCTTACACACACAAATGATTGATCCCAAACTCATGGCCTTAACCTCAATACAACAAAACTGTATTAACATCCCTCTCAGTAAGTGTGATGTTCCTGCTGGCTCACATATCAAGAAAACAACCCTACTTATGCACTCACTGGTGAGAGACCTGGTCACACATGTTGACAGTAACCTTACCTTTGATAACCATGTCTCCACAGTGGTAAAAGGGGCATTGTATATTGTTCATCTCATAAGTAAGGCCATTGCACCCAGATGAGTAAAAGTAGTTATAACCTCTCTGTACTCTCCCCTCAACAGACTAATAATGGAATACATTGTCCGTTTTGGTATGCAACTTTGCAAGCACCTGCAACAATTGGGACCACAAAGGCTCCTCACAAGGATAAATCAAGGTTTTCAGCATCTCTTCTATGTGGATCATCTGAAATCACTACCACTTTATTCTATTTCATGCAGACTACTCAGAGGAGATCTACATCTTGCACCTAAGGCAATCTGTGACCAGGCTTTATTGGAAATGCTGCATATCCGCAAATCAAATGGTACACGGGTTACTCACTCTGTATACCCTAACCTGGTATGTGACAGTAAGATGACATGCTGGAGGGTCAGATTTGACTCCCAGAGGTTACCACACCTTTGGAATTGACTTCCACTTCAGGTCAAACAGAGCACCACATTGGTCCTCTTCAAACACTATTTGGATGATTGGATATGTAATCATAAATTCACCCCCGGGATTCCACCATTGTCCCTCTTGGACAGGGGCACTTGTTGCTGATCATGGAAATAAGGGTAGAGTTTGGCTAGGCTTGTGAGGGCCCTAGGCCCATTAGCCTACTAAGTTCCTATGATCCCATGATATGACCCAGTCATAGTCCATGTGGGAGTACATGACCTGTGACATACCTCCCTAGACTATACTTGCAGATACTATTTGAGCTCTTCGAAGACATCTGTGCATTCACTGACACATCACACAATTTAAAGCTGCAGAGAGCACAAAAACAATACAAGGTTATTATGCCTTCCACACAGTTAGACCAGCTACTTCACAGGCATGGACTAAAGGTGGAGGTGTCTCTATGTACATAAAAAATAAAGATACCTGAAGGCTGGTCAAACAGGGCAATGCACTCGAGCTGTACCAGGTTCAAATCACAATAGGCAAAATCCAATACTACATCCATGCAAGCTGTAGGCCCCCTCTATGTCCCAAGAAGCCCATATCATGTATTTAAACTTATTGGAAACACTAGCCATTCCACACAATACCATATGGATGGATGACTTGCAATATCCCACTATTAACTGGGAATCCTATATGACACTGAACATAAAGGCACAGAGATTCCTGGATTTTGTAAACAGTAACTCCCTGGACCAGATAGCCAGTACACCAACCAGGGAAGCAACCATACTAGGTGTGGGCCTCAGCAAATATGGCAGAGTCATGCACACCTTGTACTGTAATGTCTTCCCTGGTAAGGTCCAAACACATATGGTCTCCTTTGAAGGAGAAATTAAACATGGACCCTTATCTACACATGGAATATTCAGGGACTACTTTAAGACTGACCTCCAGCAATTAAATGATACACTGTCCAAATCTCAAGCAACCATAAACACTGAGAACACTGTGGCCTATGCAGACATGTTCACATAAACCCTGTATGAGCATGTTACTAGCTGCATACAGGCAGCCATACCCACCGGGGAGAAGTATAGACCTAACTCAAAATCAAGGCACCCTGATGGAATCACAGAGTCAATAGGCTGTATTGGTCTAGTGTCTGTAGGTGTACTACATCTCTAGTGATCATTTCCAGGATATTTTTTTTTTTTATGGCTTAGCATATTAGACTAACAGAAGGAAGAAACTCATACCAAAACATAAGGGTACAGCACACAGCAGGATAAAAGCGCTCTCAAAGCAAATTAATACATCAGAGACAAATGAAGTCTACCACAGCCAGATTTGATATAAGTTCAGGCTCCCATGTCAAGAACAACCACAAAACATACTCCAGCTATGTCTGCAACCACAAAGGTAAGACACAATTGTGTGCATATGTCACTGTAATTGGAACCGCCTATAATGAGGCAGATGATATAGCAAACCTCCAGGCTCATAAATTGGGCCCCAACATTACCCCTCTCTCCCCCTCAACTTTCTCTAAGGAAATACCATCAAATATAAGTACCCATACTATCACTTCGGATCAGGTCCTTAATGCTCTCTCTAAGACCAAGTACACTGCATCAATAGGCCAAGACAATATCCCACCATGCCTACTATATAGCATGAAACATGACTTTTCACAGCCTCTGGAACCAGTATTTCACTGTACCCACCAAACAGACATCATGCTTCTTAAATGGAGAACAGCAACAGTCATCCCTCCACACAAAGATGAGCCATCTACAGACCCTGGAGACTACAGACCCATAAGTCTCAGTAGTCTGATATGCTAAGCCATGAAAAAAATTATTCTGGAAATGATCACTAGAGATGTAGTACACCTACAGACACTGGACCAAACCCAGTTTGGTTTCATCAAGGGCAGAATATGCCTACCCTACTTGGTGAACCTATTTGAGAAAGTAACCAAAGTAATGGGTGAGAGAAAAATGATTCACTGCACCTACCAAGGCCTGACAAGGCATTTGACACTATAACCCCATCAGGCATTGTTGACAAATTCAAGAGGTTAGGTACAAACTAGTATGTCAGCCGGTGGATAGCCAAGTGGCTGACAGACAGGATCCAGGAACTTAGCACTGGGGACCCCACCTCTACAATGAGGCCAGTTACCAGTGGACTCCATCACAAATCATTCCTCTGACTGCTGCTTTTAGGCATTTACTTCTCTGCAGTCATGGTCATTGTCAGTGGTCTCTGGCTGACTAGATTTGCTGATGATTGCAAATTAGGAGCTGTCATTGAATCCCACACCGATACAAATGTTATTCAGGAGGGACTGACACAGATGCACAGTTGTTGTCAGCGTCATGGACTAACACTAAATGGCAAGAAATCCACAATACTATCCTTTGGGAAGTCATCCATGCCTGGTAACTATCATATTGACAGCACACTTCCAACAGTTGACCCAGTAGTCAGGGACTTATGGACACATAGATTGTGATCTAGTCTTTGACTGTCATATGTCTGTAATATTGGGGAAATCATTCTATGTTGCACAAGCTATAAACAAAGGTTTGGCATGTAAATCCAAGGCAGCCATTGTTCCACTGTATTTGGCATTCATCAGACATATCATTGAGTGCAATGCCACCTTTGGTATGTAACTAACCAGACCTATCTGACAACTGCAATATCCACAGAGGTTCCTCACTAAACCATTACATGGTGTACGTAACATGTCCTACGCAGACCGCATCAAGGCCCTATCCATGTATTCTGTCTCCTACATAATTTCGAGGGTAGGTGTATGCCTACAGGGTGGTGTCAGACCCCACTGTGGACCTCCTGCATATCCACAAAACAAATAACACCAGAATTACCTGTTCTACAGACCTACACCTTGCCTGTGGTATAAATAGGACATGCTGGAGATACAGGTATGTAACCCAGAGACTACACCATATATTGAACACCCTCCCCATCCATATGAAGCAGAGCTCTGACCTAATGCAAATAAAGTGCAAGTTACGCAATTGGATGGGGAACAGGACAATCATACCTGGCTTAGGACCAATGTCTCTAATGGACACAGGGAAACTTCGATAATTCATCTCCCACACCCCGGCCTATAGATGTTTCAGCTCCTAAAATCCTGCTTACACTTTTCAAGGTCATCAGACTTTGACAGAGTTTAGGTATGCATGGCTAAGCTTAAAGAATTGCTTGTGTTTGTTAGCCTATTAAACACATATAAACCTATGAACCCACGAACGCATACTGTTTTACCTTTCTGATGACATTTTTCTTTTGTGCTGACATACAATCCTGTGCTCTGATGTTGATGGGTTGATTGTAGACATTTACCCATAGGTGTGTCCTACACAATCCTGAAAGTGAAATGTAAACATTTCCATGAGACACTTGTCACTGTTTGACTGCACAGCCATTATGACAGCACCCATCATAACGTACATACATTATTATGGTATACTCATTATAAATGGCAGCTTACAATATCCATAAATGAGCAGTAAAAGTAGCATGTCAAAAGCAACAATGGATGAAACAAATTCATATTAATGTAGATAGCCACCCTGTGCATCAGACACATAGCTTTATTTCCCTGCAGCCATGAGAAAGATGACAGGGATGAGGCACAGGTATCATCACTTGCACAGGAAGTTGTATGGGGGTACAGGAGGCCTAGGCTGACTCAATAAGTTGGCAAGCATGTGTGTGAGTAAGGAAGGGAAGCAGGCAAGATGGACCATGGAAATGTGGCATGTGTGTCTGTAGGTGACCTGAATGTGATGGTGGTGTGTGAGTGTCTGCATGAACACAGCCAAGCTCAGTGCTAGCTCTACATGTCTGTATGTTGGACAGCTGCGAGCCATGCATGGTAGAGCTGACAGTTCATCTCTAATCCCGAACATGTGAACTGGCTCTACCAGGAGTTGCACTGGCACCTCCACACCCAATGTCAGATGCTGTGCTACTACTTGAGGGTGACTGCTGTCTGCTGGGAACATGTCATCTACGGAATGCCCAGGACCACAAGCCAATGGAATGCCATGGCTGGGTGTGGACAGCACACTCCCCTTTGGAGTGCTGGATGTACATCCATTATGGGACCATGATCGTGCATGGCCATCTTGACTCTTAGCAGATGTAGTTGCTGACCTACATCCACATGGCCAATGCTCAACTCCAACCATATGTTCCATCACATACACTGTGTGTTCCAAGGCAGATAGTGTGTGATCTGTCTCAGACCAATGTCTTTCCACTGCATCAGTCAACCATTCCAGAGTATCAGCAACATGGTGTAGGCAGTCATGGATGTCAGACTGTGCCTTAACCCTGTGCATTCATCAGGAATTGCTTTCTGAACATGCCTGTGCCTCCATGACGGCCCTAAACATACACCAAGTGACACATGATGAGACACCTGCAACAGGTGGTGGAGGGACAGCAGACCTCCTATGAGCACCCCTATCAATCCACCTGTGTGGAACCTTGCCAACTGCTTGACTATGGCCAGTATTGACAGTCACTGCAGCCACAGTAGCCTAACTTCCCTGTTCAATGTCCCCACCTTCCAAGTGTCCAATATCTGTGACCACAGGGGAATGGGTATGTGTAGGCATACTGGCTGTGTACACTGATAATGAGGGTGGATGAGGGATGTCAATCTCTTTTTCAGATTCATCCCCTGAAACCCCTACCTGTGCCTCACTTTGGCCACCATCATCATCAGAGACTGAAGAGACACTGACATCCGGTCATGAAGGGGACAAAGACCAACCTCCCTAGTCATCTGTGATAAAAAAGGAAAATCATTATAATTAATACCTGCACTACTATGCTCTGCAACACTATGTTGCAATATATGTTAAGTTGTATACACTGCTGTCACTATTACACACTTGTATAACCCTCAGCCTCATATAGTAGGACATGAGGACATTATTTGCTAACCCAAATCTGTAATTATTTGGAAATAAAAGTTCTTTAAACAAGAATCTTATGAGCAAAATATAAATGATGTATACTGTTTACATTCTCCAAAACTCTGCACAGTTGACAGTTATGGCAATCTGTGAGGTCCTGACAATACTGTTAAATCAATCACTGTGGTCAAACCTACAAGGCATAGGTATGAGTCTAAATAGTGTACAGTCAGAAAATATCTGTACAGTTGGCAATCATGTAGACAGTACATCAATGCAGCCAGCAGGCCTTGGATGACACTTTAGCAAATGCATTGAACTAAATCTACAACTCTGGCAAAACCGTTTTGTGCTTACCAGCAGCAGAAGCATGGCCTCTTTCTATTCCTGACAGTCCTGAAAAAGTTTGCGGTAGAGGTAACGTAAACAGCAGCATATGTTACTGTATACCAGGGGTAATACGTCCAAATATCTCGCATATACAGTAGCTGCTATGTTAACAGGTATGTGGGTCACAATCTGAGCATGAGCTCAGACCTACAGCTAACCCCCCATAAAACACCTGACACCCACTATGTACACCCTGACACACTGAATGCTACAGTACTCCAATGCTGATCCAACTACTCATACCTGGATGCTCCTCTTGAGTGGAAATGGTGGCACCCACATCCATGACATATTGGGTGATGGATGCCTGGGAGCTGTCCTGTGTTGCAAGGTTCACCGGGAATTCTTCTGTGGCTGACCGAGGTTGTTCCACTGCAGGCTCACCACCAGTGACCTGATGATCCCTGGCCATGTCCACTGCATGTCTGCATTCCAAGTTAAACATATCTCTGGCACGGTGTCACAACTGCTCATATGTGCAATTCTGGTGACCTATGGCATTAATGTTTTTCACCAGTTCGTCCCAAAAGGCTGCAGGCTTTAGCCTATTTTCCCTCCCTCTGGACAGCAGAATTTGGTAGTGTTGCAATTCTGGTGACCTATGGCATTAATGTTTTTCACCAGTTCGTCCCACAAGGCTGCAGGCTTTAGCCTATTTGCCCTCTCTCTGGACAGCAGAATTTGGTAGTGTTGTCACAATGCCTCAATAATGAGGTCATTTTCTACCTCAGTGAAAGGTGCCCCTCATCCTGCATGCATGGCATCTCTTAAAATACAAACAAATGTGAACACATGTCAGGATCACATATGTGGGAGTATAGTATGTAGAGATACAGCAATAAGGGAAGGCTATCAGTATTCCCTGTTTGATTACACATCTTATATTCAACAATGTGCCAAACATACAAAGGTTGTGGATTCAGCTAGGATAGTAGTAATAGTGACCACGAAAAATATGGATGATCACACACCCAATACAGGAGTCTATTGTAGTGTGCCCCATAGTAGAAACACCCCCATGACATATATATAAACAACAGTGCCAACCAAATAGCAGTGTACTATTACAACTGCTATCAGAGGAAGTGTCCAGGAGACCTGTGTACCTAGTTAACACACAGCATTATACCCTTGCTGTGCTCTACATCCTCTGTAGGTGTAACACAGCTAGAGATCAATGGCATGTCATCAATACAGTTCTAAGAAAGTTTTACTGATGTAATCACCATGCCCCCTAAGTATATTCAAACATATGCATCATGTTGGAAACAAAATGATTACATACCTGATGGAGTACAAAACTCCTCTGTTGAAAGCTACAGCTGTAGTAGTACTATGTTAATGAGTTAACCATACAAACTAACTCTCATACACACTGGTTCCCCTAGCTATGAGTTTGCCTTTTTAAGATGGTTCTCATTAGTAGGTGATTGCCTCTGAAAAAATCTGTGGGATATATGCAAATGACCCATTAAGGATATTGAGTGTTTCAGCTATATGGCAGTTCTGAATAACCATGACTTTTTTCTTTTTAAGTCTGTTATTAGACGAATTCAAGCCAATAAAGCCAATAAAGCCAAACCCCACTAGCTCTGGACATGCATGTTTGAGTCTTCTTATGACCTCCTCAGCACAGCGTAAGTGGACTATTTGGCTTCGTCTTCTTCTTTTGGCTGCTCCCATTAGGGGTCACCACAGCAGATCAACTGTTTCCATTTCTTCCTGTCCTCTGCATCTTGCTCTGTCACACCAACCACCTGTATGTCCTCTCTCACCACATCCATAAACCTTATCTTAGGCCTTCCTCTTTTCCTGTTACCTGGCAGCTTCATCCTTAGCATCTTTTTCCCAATATACTCTGCATCCCACCTCAGCACATGTCCAAACTAATGTAATCTTGCCTCTCTGGCTTTGTCTCTAAACCTTCCAACCTGGGCTGACGCTCTAATATACTTATTCCTAATTTTGTCCATCCTCGTCACACCCAGTGCAAATCTTAACATCTTCAACTCTGCCACATCAAGCTCTGACTCCTGCCTTTTTGTCAATGCCACTGTCTCCAACCCATATAACATAGCTGTTCTCACTACCCTCTTGTAGACCTTCCCTTTCACTCTTACTGGTACTCGTCTGTCACAAATCACTCCTGACACTCTTCTCCACCCACTCCAGCCTGCCTGTACTCTCTTCTTCACCTCTCTTCCACACTCACCATTACTCTGAACTGTTGATCCCAAGTATTTAAACTCATCCACCTTCGCCACCTCTACTCCCTGCATCCTCACCATTCCTCTATCCTGCCTCTCATTCACATACATAAATTCTGCCTTAGTCCTGCTGACCTTCATTCCTCTTTTCTCTAGAGCATATCTCCACCTCTCCAGTGTCTCCTCCACCTGTTCCCTACTCTCACTACAGATCACAATGTCATCTGCAAACATCATAGTCCACGGGGACTCCTGTCTGATCTCGTCTGTCAACCTATCCATCACCATTGCAAATAAGAAAGGGCTCAGAGCTGATCCTTGATGTAATCCCACCTCCACCTTAAATGCATCCATCACTCCCACCGCAGACCTCACTGCTGTCACACTACCCTCGTACATATCCTGTACCACTCTTACATACTTCTCTGACACTCCCGACTTCTTCATACAATACCACAACTCCTCTCTAGGCACCCTGTCATATGCTTTCTCTAAGTCCACAAAGACACAATGCAACTCCTTCTGACCTTCTCTGTACTTCTCCATCAACACTCTCAGAGCAAACATCACATCTGTAGTGCTCTTTCCTGGCATGAAACTGCTGATCACTAATCATCACCTCCCTTCTTAACCTAGCTTCCACTACTCTTTCCCATAACTTCATGCTGTGACTGATCAATTTAATCCCTCTGTAGTTACTACAGCTCTGCACATCACCCTTATTCTAAAAAATCGGTACCAAAACACTTTTTCTCCATTCCTCCTGCATCAGCTCACTTTCCTCGATTTCATTAAACAATCTGGTTAAAAACTCCACTGCCATTTCACCTAAACACCTCCATGCTTCCACAGGTATGTCATCTGGACCAACAGCCTTTCCATTCTTCATCCTCTTCATACCTATCCTTACTTCCTCCTTGCTAATCCACTGCACTTCATGATTCACTATCTACACATCATCCAACCTTCTCTCCCTCTCATTCTCTTCATTCATCAGCCCCTCAAAGTACTCTTTCCATCTGCTTAACACATTCTCCTCGCTTGTGAGTACATTTCCCTCATTATCCTTTATCACCCTTACCTGCTGCACATCTTTACTAGCTCGGTCCCTCTGTCTAGCCAATTGGTACAGGTCCTTTTCTTCCTCTTTAGTGTCCAACCTTTCATACAACTCTTCATACACCTTATCCTTAGCCTTCGCCACCTCTCTCTTTGCCATGCAGCTCATCTCCTTATACTCTTGTCTACTTTCTTCATCTGTCTGACAATCCCACCTCTTTCTCTGTATACTCTCCTGTACTTCTTCATTCCACCACCAGGTCTCCTTGTCCTCCTTCCTCTTTCCAGATGTCACACCAATAACCTTTCTTGCCATCTCTCTTACTAGCTCTGCTGTAGTTGCCCAGCTATTCGGTAACTCTTCACTGCCACCCAGTGCCTGTCTTAACTCTTTCCTGAACTCCACCTCAAAATTACCCTTTTTCAATTTCCACCATTTGATCTTTGGTGCTGCCATCACACTCATCTTTCTCTTCATGATCACCAATGTCATCCTACAAACCACCATCCTATGCTGCCTAACTACACTTTCCCCTGCCACCACTTTACAGTCTCCAATCTCCTTCAGACTGGCCCTTCTACATAAGATATAATCCACCTGTGTGCATCTTCCTCCACTCTTGTATGTCACCCTATGCTCCTCCCTCTTGTTAAAATACGTATTCACCACAGCCATGTCCATCCTTTTCGCAAAATCCATTACCATCTGACCTACTGCATTCCTTTGCTTAACACCATACCTACCCATCACTTCCTCATCCCCTCTGTTCCCTTCACCAACATGCCCACTGACATCTGCTCCAATCACCAGTCTCTCACCCTTGGGTACAGTCATCACCACTTCATCCAACTCACTCCAGAATTTTTCTTTTTCATCCTTCGCACACCCATCTTGTGGGGCATATGCACTAACAACATTCATCATTACACCATCAATTTCCAGCTTCATAAACATCACTCTATCCGACACTCTTTTCACCTCCAAAACACTCTTAGCATACTGTTCCTTCAGAATAACCCCTACGCCATTTCTCCTCCCATCCACACCATGATAAAACAATCCAGCTGATGTTTGGCATTGTGTCCTGTTTTACTCTTTTACTTAGTTGTTAGATGGGATATTTTTTGCAGACATCTCAATGGTTATGGACATCAGCTGGGTACAACAACCCTGTGTTTCTAAAGGTTAGCCAAACAGTGCACTTATGATGAGCTGACAAGGCCATAAATTGACTGAAACATGCATGTCCACAGCTAGTGGGGCTTGGCTTTATTGGCCTGAATTTGTCCATTAACACCTAAAAAGAAAAAAGTCAAGGGCATTCAGAACTGCCATATAGCTAAAACGCCTAATGTCCAAAAGAAGTCATTTGCATATATCCCATTATCCTCTTTTACAAGAGGTTTTAAGGAATCACACAGTGAAAACTTTAGTGTGACTAGTACATAATGCAAGGTAAAGCAACTATTTCTAGTATGATCACTCTGTGTGCATGACTGAAAATGTTATGCACTGCATTACATGGTTCTCTGTTGCAAGTGGAGCTGAAGCACCATAGCAGAACAGGACTTTTCACCATCAGCATGTGACAACATGGCAATCTTCTTCCATGAGTGAGTGTACTTCTCACATTTTGCCTCCTTTAACTGTCCTTAACTTATGTCTCCATAGCTTATTACAGATCAACACCAAATGTCTCTTTTTTTGCAAAGCAAACCATTTCCAAAGCCACCCTCCTGAGGTACATGTCTAGCCCTAGGGTCAAGGAAACAAAGCAGCATAAGGGATCTAATAATGGGGCTTAAGGTGGGCTCCCTAATTTTGTACCAAGTCCTGAAAAAGTCTGGGGTTTTTAGATATTTTCTTCTCTGAAGTCTCTAAATGACTTTTAGTGTTAACTCCCTTTACAAAGGAACAACAAGTGTTTAAAATTATGTTTTTTTCTGTCCTTTTTGCACCTAACATGAGGGTGCCACCTTAAAAAATATTTTCTTTTTGCCTCTTTAGAATCAAGCTAAGGGTTCTGATTTTTGAAAGCCTTAATAAAGATTATTTGTCCTGATAATCTTTACTCTGGTGTCTTAATAAAGGCTATTTTTATGAGGGGACCTCCCCATTACTTTTATGAGAGACTGACTCCTTTCTATGAGGTAGTCTTAAAAATAACTCATAATTTATTACAGGTGACCATTTTAAAAGCTAAATGTAAATGGATAATAAAAAGAATATGACATCTAAATCTAATTTGACTCATTCATAGGTGTTAAAGATGGTGCCTATCTGGGGATGAATTGCATAGACCAATCACTGTGGGCATTGACTGTGGTGTGCAGTATCCTCTAGACAAGTGAACAGCCATGGACGAGGGGAAGACAGTGCATACCCCCTATCTTGACCTACCCACAGCCTGTGACACTATTCCCCACTCAGGCATAATAGATAAACTCTCCCAGCTAAGCATCGACCCATATGTTAACAGATGGGTAGCTAACTGGCTCACTGCTAGAGCCCACTTAGTCAAAGTAGGGGAAGCCACCTAGTAGTAGACCCATTATGAGTGGTGTACCCCAAAGATCGGTCTTGGGGCTTCTGCTGTTTGGGATATACTTTTCTGAGATGCAAGCCAAAACCAGTGGTTGGTGGCTGACCAAGTTTGCAGATGATTGCATTCCCCTAGTGATGTGAACATCCTCCAACAGGGCCTTACCCAAACTACTGACTGGTACCAGAAGCATGGCCTCAAACTGAATGCCAAGAAATGCATCATTATCCCCTTTGGGGAAAATGTCATCCCCACTAATTATGACATTAATAACAATGTACTAAGCATGCAATCAGTCGTGAGGGACTTGGGCACCCAGGTTGATAGCAACCTGACTTTTGACCACCACGTTGTCTCCATCATACAGAAGGCTTTCTACATGGCTCATCCTCATAATTAAGGATATTTCATCCAGGAACAAGGAGGTCATAACATCCCTGTACTTCTCCCTTATCACACCCATAAGCGAGTACAATGCCCTCTTCAGCATGTACCTTGCCAAGCACATGAAGCAGCTGGACAGACCACAGAGGTTCCTGACCAGGAAAATCCAGGGTCTCAAACACCTATCCTATACAGATAGGCTAAAAGCCTTGACCCTCTACTCAGTCTCATAAAAACTGCTCAGAGGTGACCTGTGTCTGGCATACAAGGCAGTTCCAGACCTAGCCTTGATGGAATTGCTGCATATCCATAAGATAAACTTCACTTGTGCAACCCACATGCAAGGCCTTAACCTGGTCTGTGACATTAATAGAACTTGTTGGCAGGATAGATTTGTGTCCCAAAGACTCCCCATCTGTGGAATAGACTCCATCTCCGTATCAAGCAGAGTACCTCTCTAACCATCTTTAAGAGGAACCTGAATGACTGGATGGGAAACAGAAAATACATCCCTGGGATCCCACCTGTGTCCCTGCTGGACAGGGAAACAAGTGCTGACTTTGAGGGAACATGGGCAAAATTCTTGGCTAGTCTTATAAGGGCCTCCAGGCCAATAGCCTAGTATCATTCTATGAACCTATGGATCACAGATTATGTGCCATGTCAGGGAGAGACAGTTAACTGTGTGAAAACTGGATCTAGGTGATTTGGTTGATTTGATTAATGTTATTGGATAATGTTGCCAAAAACGATCATGAATATTTGGCAGTGATACGTGGGTTGACCCAACATACTCTGACCTAGGCCAGGGACTCATGCTAATAGTGAGAAGGATCTACATGCTCCTATTGGCCACTCTGTACCAACCATAAAGCCCAGCAGCTCTGCATCAATAAGCTACTCACCAGCCAGTGTCCAGTTGCCCATCTTGTGTTTAATTGGATAGTTCTGTTGAGCAAAGGCTGAAAGTAAAACCAATCAACCTGCCAAGCATGAACTAAGGATTGCTACACTCAATATAGGTTCACTAACAGAATGAGCCTTGGAAGTGGATGACATGATGGTAAGGAGGAGGATGGATATCCTCTGCATCCAAGAGGCAGGATGGAAAGATAGTATAGCAAAGCCACTTGGAGAACAGACTAGAAATGCTGTGGGAATTGTAGTGAAGGAGAGGCTTCAGAATTTAGTGAGGGTCATCATCAGAATTGGGACTACATTACGTTATTGAATGTTAATTTTGTCAAAAACATAATTATTGACCCATAAATGTCAAACTATGACAATAGTGAAGTGTAATAATGTCGAAGTCAGCGTGTTCGAAAAGTTATAGTCGGCCCACTGTAGTGTAGTTACGTATCATGTCCGTATGGCATCATGTCAGAGTTGCTTCATGTAAAAGTAGTGAGGTACTGAATAAGTCTACAGACTTGTAAGTTCACTGTGCAGGAAAAAGTATATTTTTATGGTATGTTACCTTTATAATAAAATGGTACAATTTGATTATGTTGTCATCCAGGAGTGATATTCCATTGTGTTACACTGCATAAAGACTGGAACTATGGCTATTCTACTTTCCCCACTGTAGTGCGATGTCGGAGTTGTTATATATAATTAGCGGGGGGTGTGGGGGATGCAGCCCCCCACAATAGCAGTAATTGGTGAGATTAGTTAAGTTTAGTAGGTAGTTTTGTATACAGTGTAAATTATATTTGCTGATACATTTTAGTAAGGTTGTTTAAAATATTACTGGATTGTGTAATAGTAGTTATTTAGGTTTGTTTTGACTAGGAGTTAAGGATTTAGCTTAAGAGAGGCACGGGATGTGTAGTGGGCCAACTACGGCAGTTCGATTTTGTGGGTTTCGCTATATTAGGTTTTCGCTGAAATAGTAGTTCGACATTTATGTGTCAATAATTACGTTTTTGACAAAATTGACATCCGATAATGTAATATAGACCCTCAGAATTAGTAACAGATTCATGGCAATCAGCCTTCAGTGTAAGGATGATTCATTATTAATAATCTCAGCCAATGCCTCACAGCAGTGTTGTGATAGCAAGAAAAAGAGTGCAGGACCTAGTAGATAAAACAGGGCAACATGAATTGGTATTGATAAAGGGGGATTTGAATGCACAACTTTGGGCATACATAAAAAGAAATGAGGACTGTTTGGGTTCATATGAGTAGAGCAACAGGAATAAAGAAGGACAGCCCATTCTAGACTTGTGCCTGGCAAATGGCTTGATAATGGCCAACACATTAAGCTTAGAAAGAGAGAGAAAAGAGAGACAGACACAAGATCACATACAAGAATGGCTAACATGCAAATCAGGTAGATGTCTTCCTAGGGCATTTGGAATAGAACCAGTGATTGCAAAGTCATACATAGTGGAACAGTAAGCCCAAAGTATAAACCACTAGTTGCCACAATCTGCTGCAAGCAATGTTCAGAGAAGGCTCTATGGTCAACAGAGACTAGGCTGAAGACTTGGAAGTTGACTGGAAAAAAAAACACGAGTTCAAGAAGTTACTCAGGGTTCTAGAACCTCAGAAAGAAGAGGAAATAGGTAGAGTTGCAGAAAAATGGCAGCTCCTCAAAACAGCATGTGTGAGGAATACAGAACAGGTATACGTCCAAGCCAGGTATGGAAATAAGGTATATGAGGAAAGCTGGTTATGGAATGCAGAAATATAGGAAGTCCTCAAAAGAAAGAAGGAGAGCAGGAAAAAGTGGAATATAGAAAAGATGAACCAGGCTAAGAAGGAATACTGGTTGGCTAGCAAAGAGGTTTAGAGAACAGTTGCAGAAGCAAAGATCAAGGCATCAGAGACACTCTGATACATTAACTGTCAACCTCTCAGTGCAAGAAATCTGGACAAAGATAAAATTAGTGGGAGGACAAAAGCCCAAAAATAGGGACAAATTTTAAATACTGCTCTTATAAACTTAGAAAGTTGCTAGAATAACAGCATTTGCTTTAACATACATTTTCTAAAGGATATAAAGTCTGAAACTCAACAAGGTGTATGCCATTATTTAGTGAATTCAATCCTCAATGACTTGTCAGAAAACCAGAGATTTCATGAGGAACAGACCAAAAATAGGAGAAAAAATCTGGACATTCTGTGAAAATCTGGACAGTTGAGAGGTATGCTCTTCCAGCTTCTGAAAAGTGATTAAGTAGATAGTACAAAGAAATCAGGTGAAGAAAATAGTCATCAGACACCCTTAATAACAGATGTCAGCAACAACTTGTTCAATGGTCCACATGGCATCAAAGACAGATGGAAGGAGTACTTTCAGCAACTTCTGCATGAACAAAACCCCACAGAAGCTGTACTTCCCAGACACAGCCTATGATGAAAAAAGAGAAAGAACAGCCATAAGGAAAATGAAGACGGGGAAAGCAGCAGGCTCAAATGAGGTCACAGCAGATAATACCAAGATATTGGGTGAGAGAGGGGAGAAATGGCCCTAGAAGGTATCCATAGCAGGTGTGTCTCATGTGGCTGGAGAATAAGCATTCTAGTGCCAATGTACACGGACAAAGGGGTAATTCACAACTGTGGGCAGTACAGAGGAATAAAACTCCTGTCACACTGCATGAAGGTGCTACAAAAGGTAATGACCAATGAATACACAAAGTAGTAGAAAGTAAGATGGGAGATGAGAGGTTCGGATTTAGATCAGGATGCAGCACAGCTGACCTGATGTTTGCAAAGAAACAGATGTATGAGAAGAAGATAGAGATGAGGAAACAGTCCAACTGGGAATTCCTACCCTTGGAGAAAGTATATGACAGGGTACCTAGAAAGCTGACTTTCGCTGTCCTGACATGGTTCAAAGTTCCAGAAACATTGGAAGAATTAGTACAGGCTATGTGCAAGGACTCAATGACACAAGTACAGACAGTGTTTGGACTCAAAGAGGGGTTCCCACTGGGAGTGGGTGTGAATCAGGATTCATCTCTGAACCCACTACTGTTCATACTGGTGATAGACTTCATTAGCAAGAGGGGACAGATCAAAAAGTTGCTGTATGCAGATTATGTGGCATTACAGGCAGACTCTGGGCATTAACTTCAGCAATTGATAGGGGACTGAGATACAAAACTGAAGGCTCATGGGATGAATCTGAGTACAGATAGGACAACTGTAATGTTAGCAAATGAGAGAAATCAGAAGAAGGTGACAATCGTTTTAGTTTGTCTGTTTTTTTTTGTTTTTTTTAATTGATCTGCTTACTGACTGGATTGCTTTTGTTTCCTTAATTCTGTATGTCCATGTGCCATGGAATTCTTGTAGCCCTTGAGGCTTGCTTGGAGTGGGAACAATTCTTCGTTACTTATTTAAACACAAAGAAAATCTATATTCTGAATATCTCAACACCAGAAATTTTAAGAACTGCATTGCACTTAATTAATCTTTGGCTTGTTGTAAGGAAATTATTTTGTTTCTTTAGTTAAATCAGCTTTGTTAAAAACTAGCTTGTGGGTCTCAGAATTAAAGACACAGCTTCAGTGGGTGTGTGGCCTGTGCTTTATAGGCCTGGGTGCCTAGTTTGAACTGTTTTTTACTGATCTGCTTACTGATTAGATTCTTGCTCCTTCCTTTATATATATATATATATATATATATATATATATATATATATATATATATATATATCACTCTGACTTGGATTTATTGTGGCCATTGAGGCTAGTTTGGAGTAGGAACACTTTCTGGTTACATATTTAAATGCAAAGAAGTCTAGCTTCTAAGTGTCTGAGCTCATAAACTTACAACTAAACACACGTGTGTACCCAAAGTTGTTGCTTGCATCTATTACCATCCAGGCAAAGATAACTACTTATAAATTATAAATCATATTTCTTGAAGTTGTTTAAGTGCATTGTTGTTGCTTTCTTGAATTATTTATTTGATTTATCTCCTTTTAAGACTGTTAAGTGCATTTTTCTCTCACTGTCCTTGCTGTTGGATTGTTTGCCTTGTAAGTGTTGTCTAGCTAGCTATAAATTACTTTTTTTTAGCTATACACTCTCGGCTAAATTTCAGTGTGTTTTTCCATTAAGAAGACTTGGGATTACTCATCTAGTGGCAATAGGTGGTAGCCTGGTCTGTATGAGTTGGGAAATGTGCAGAAGGCTTAGCTTGCACTTGTTTTATTGACCAGAGGACTATTTAGTCAGTTTAGTAAGTTTCAGCATCTGTATAAATTTGGTGCATTTGTGCACCTCTGCTCTTCATGCAATGGTGCTCGGCAGTATCTTGCATTGACACAGGCACTTAGAAACTAAATTTTCCATATAAAACTACCTCTGCAAGTGTACCTAGCAGCTCAGTTGTGCAAAGAGTAACTAGTCTGCACAATGATGAGTACTGCTCTACAAATTTACTCCTACATAGCCTAGTTTTTGCTTCTAGACTCAAAAGCACCCAAGGTAGCCAGCTATGAATCCCTCTTGTACCACACCCTTGCAGCTCACATAGAAGGACTTGACATCATGGATATGCACTTTCCCACTTTCTTCATCACCAGTCTGGTGGATATGGGCATCCTGAAACAATGTAGCAATTGTCTCATGTACACGGATAAACAACTAATCCTTACAGAAACCAATACAGTATACAAAAGATGCAATTAAAAAAATGACACTGGAGACAAGACTCTTGCACACAAGTACTCAAAATAACGAGATTGTCATTAATACACACACATTATATCCACTATACACAGTATGCACCTGACAGATAGACCAACATATGTTGAGACACTAAAGAATAATCTTCCTAAACCCCAAAGACCACCTTCAGCAAACCCAAAAGCACTCTACCGAAACAACACCAACACCACACATACAGCCACTTCCCATGGAGCCTTAACTACAAATTACATAAGGCAAGCCCATGGATTCCCCAGTACTGTAGTCATAGCAGACTCCATTGTGAGACATTCAGACATCCCACTCACCAGGCTGAAAAAGGAGAAAAGCATGGTCAGTTGTCTATTGGGGGCTAGGATCTGCCAAGTCACTCATACACTCAGGATGTTGAACCACAAGTATCAGTATGCCTCAGTCATAGTCCATGTGGGTGTAAATGATCTGAGACATACCTCTCTGGACTATATGAAGAGAGGTAGCATGGAGCTCTTTGGTTGTGTTCTAGGCTGGTGTGAGGCTAGCACTGAGCAGCATTCTACCTTAACCAAGGATAATCCCACTATATGAACAAAGGATGACAGACTTTAATAATTGGCTTAGCTTCTGGTGCCATTCCGGTGGGGGTTTACAATATATTTGTCAACATGGGAGGATATGATCAACAGATGTCAAGGAAGGTCTGCACCTGTTCCTGCTATGCTTTCAAATATTGGTTAAAAAATTGTCATCTCCCATAGTGCCTTTTTTATGACATACTAAACTGACATACCTTACAACTTAATGAAGTCAACCCACAGACGTCTAAAGGTGTTACTATTCAATTCCAGGAGCCTAAACAAGAAACTCCACTTCCTCCAAGCCTTCCTCAATTTTTATAAAGCAGACAACTGTGCAGTTACCAAGACATAGTTTAATGCCATGAAGAGCACCCAGGCAGTGCAGGGATACAATGCCAAACACACATTTAGATGAGTTACTGCACAAGCAGGGACCAAAGGTGGAAGTGTCTCAATCTACATCAAAAACAAGCATACCTCAATGTCTGTTTAAACAGAATGATGTACTGGAGCTTCTCTATGTCCAAATTACCATAGACAGAGACCCATATCATATTCTTACAAGCTATAGATCACCCTCTATGACCCATGAAACCCATAGATAGATTAAAATTGGAACCCTTACAATTCAACTCAATACCATAATAACAATCTTATTTGTTATCCAGGTAGGCTTACTGTACACACAATCCCTTTCTAAGGGTGACTTAAGCACAATGTTCAGTTAAGTAACATGCACAAAGTCACACAGGTGGTACAGCTTGCAAACTTAACCCTTCCACCAACTGCCAGCCAACACTGAAAGGTGACTTTATATATCTCTCTATAATCCTACACAACCCTAGACTTGCTGGTTCAGAGATTCCTAGACTTTGTAAACAGAAACATCCTCTATGACCCACAAAACCCATAGCTTATACCTAGACCATTAAAATTCAAGACACCACCACCATAATTATAATAATAATAATAATAATAACAATAATAATCCTATTTGTTATCCAGGTAGGCTCACTGGACACACAGTCTCTTTTCAGGGGTGACCAGGGCACAATGTCTGAGTAAATAATTTAAACAAGCTCACATGGGAAACAAACGGGGGCTGAGAGACTCAAGCCAGGTACTACAAGTGGTACAGCATGTAACCTTAAACTCCGCACCAACTGCCAGGCAATATCCATGGAGAATTTAACTACCCCTCTATAACTCTAAGCAGCCTTAGACTTGCAGGTTCAGAGATTACTGGACTTTGTAAACACAAACACCCTCAACATCTTAGGCCATTTGCTTACTAGGAGTGCAAGCATACTGTATATGGTACTCACAAATGTGAGAGAATGCTGTTTCACATTTGAACAAAACAGCCCAGGTGCAGAAGAAAATGGTGCCTGTGATCCATATTCATTCAGCATCCTGGGTGTTAAGAGAAATCACTGATGTGGGAGAGGAAAAAAAGGAGGAATTAAGATCACTGGATCATCTTTCCCAGATGAGTGTGTGATATGGTGATGTGGCAGCACCTACGACTGATGACTGAGGGGTACTGCCTGCCAAGGACTAAAGTAATTTACAGTAAGGCTGCCACCACTTGCTGGAAAAGCATGTGCAGGAGTATCTGATGAAGTCTGGTAAAAACTGAACAGAAGTACTTATCTTTTATTGTTTTCTCTAAGTGTGGAATAAAACACATCCTTTGATACCAGTTCGCTGCTTTTTTATATTTGTGAAGTTGTACAGTTGGATACGTTCATTCACATGCAGGAGTATACATTTCTCAAACCTGCATTTGAAGCTGTTATACATCTTTGTTTTCAGGAGCAAGAAGAGTGGGTAGGTTTAAATGAAAAAAGCCATCAGATAGTACGGGGACTACATGGTTATGGGGTTTAAATGGCCACAGTTGGAAGGAGGTTGCTCAATGGTAAGATACCTGGCAACATATGTGAAGCAAAAAAAAAATAATGCAAAGAGGACACAACAGTCAAATAGTGATGACCGTAGCTTTGTAGTATGCTATTAAAGCAATTACAAAAATAAATCAAAACAAAACAGTAGATCAACAGCCATCATGGGAATTTTCACATTTATTAATGATTTACAGTAAGTTACAAGCAGCAAACCAGAAAGTTCATTAGAAGATCTTTATATTTATCTATCTATAAATATATATATATGTGTGTGTGTGTGTGTGTGTGTGTGCATGTATATACATATATATATATATATATATATATATATATATATATATATATATATATATATATATATATATATATATATATAGTGCATTTTTTGCAATTCTTCTGAGCAGTATTTTATTTATTTATTTATTTATTTATTTATTTATTTGACATCTGTTAACTGAGATAGTCCATCTGAGCAAAAGCCATTTTTCAGTGGAGGCCCGGGAAGAAAAGCTCCACGGTTGTCAAAGCTTTTGCTTACTACTTCTCCAAGATAGCAATCTCTGCAGCTGATCCTTCCACATCATCACAAGACCCCTTACTGCCCAACAGTATTTTAGTTATATACCAAACTATGCTACTTGTCAAATGAATTATTTCTGACTCAAAGCAAAAACCAACTTTGAGAAACTTGAACTTACTTAAACTCCTATAGTTTACATTACCTTTATCAGTATATAGCATCACAAAATAACCAGGTGAGATTTGAAAATCCTCCAAAATTATTTCCATACCCAAATATGGGCCAAAACCTATCATCAGGTTAGCCACTCTGGTGGCATAAAGAGCAAAAGCCCTGACTATGTCCAGGCTGATCTGGGTTAGATTAATGACATAGGGATTGATGTGCCCATCCCAGGTAGGAGAACACTCGTGATATGCTTCCTAAAGGGGGCATGATCCAAACAGGGAGTTGCCCTCTGGGCTAAAATCAACAAGCATGCAGGGTGGGGAAAAGGAATTGGGTAGGTCATAAAAAATTCCCTCCTGGATGAAACCACAGACAAGACAAGACAGGTTCCTTGAACCCTCAGGAAACAAAACCAGCCCCAGGAAAAAAAAAACAGATTGCCCGGGGGGGTGTTGGAGAATAGCTAGTAGACCTAGCTTGGAGACATTGGATACTGAGCACTGGGCCAGTAACAATTAGATCTGAGAGGACCAAAGGAAAAAAAACAGCATATCATCAAGTTACACAGAATGATTTCCTTGATTCACTTCTTTCGAAAATTTTGAAAAGTATCATACCTAGACAACTATAAAATAAAATGCTTTGGGCAAGATTCATAAAGATTCTCTCCACCCATGCTAATTGGTGAGCATGGGTTAGGCAATTAGCATGATGGAGAGAATCTCTGATTCAGAGGCATTGTAAAGCCACAGAGAGAAATGACTCTTCAGCAGTTCATTACCGCATATCTGAGCTAAACGCACTGTGCTGTCAGACTTGGGTACACTAGGGTTCTCACTACCAGCCCATGCATCAAGGTAGCATAGGAACTCTCCAACACAAACACATAATTCCCACACAAAAATGTAGCAAGGGTGGGGTGAATGGGGCAGTCACCCTGGCACAAGGTCTTCAGGGGTGCAATCAGGAAGTATAGTTACTACATTGTTATGTTTTAATCGGCATTCATGAGTGCCAATACAGAAATAATTAATGCAGTTTTGCCTTCAGCACTGAGTGATAAAGCTGTAGCAAACTGACTGCTAGAGTTTAAAACTAAAGAAGTGCTGTTATTTTGCTCTTCACTTTAAGAGGTAAGAGGGCAGAGGTGGGGAATGGGTCCGTACATGGAGGGTTCAAACCTTTTTTTTCTCTCATCTCTTCACATGAAGAGATACGGAGTGGAGCACACTACAAGTTGTGACTAAAGGATGTCACTTTTTTAATCCCTGTCAAAAAAAAAAAATACTCAGCAGAGTGATTTTTAATTGTTGTCATTTCGGGGGGCTAATTTGCATTTGCCATTCCCCTGTACTGTTCTGTTTGCATATGATTTCCCCACTGAGGCTGCTGACTGTGCTTTGGCCAGCATCAGTGGAAAAATGTAATAGAAGAGCAGTCTCTATATCTGGCAGGATTACTGAAGAGCAGAAACATGTTGAATTAAAACTTACATGTCACTATAAGCCTTTTTTAATCCCTGGGTTTTACAACAATGGTATCCTGTCAGAATAGGTCTGATCATACCATTACTGTCTGACTGTTTCCCCTCACTAATCTATTCTATATGGCCATGGATGCCAGACAACTTACACACATGTTGCTTGTTGACTTCACAAAATCTCTGGATACTGTAATGTACACTAATAGCTTTTGTAGGAATTAAGGAATCATTGTCTTTCTCATAACTTTGTGCAATGTTTTTCCACTTACCCTAAAAACTAGATCTCCTGAGTAAAGGTGCACCATTCCCATCAGATTTGTCCTAGTGTGGCACAGTGGTTAACATTGTCACCTCACAGCAAGAGGTTCTCCGGTTCGATTCTCGGCTGGGGTGCCTTCTGTGTGGAGTTTGCATGTTCTCCCTGTGTTCGTGTGGGTTTCTACCGGGTACTCTGGTTTCCTCCCACATTCCAAAGACATGCATTTCTCCCCAGGCCTCCGCTGAAAACAGGCTCTGTGGAACTTAGTCGGACTTTCCCGGTCAACAAATGATAAATAAATAAAAATAAATAAATAAATGCAGGAATCCTTTCGGATTCCAACCCAGGATCTGTGTCTTTTATCATTTTCATTAAAACAATGTATTACAGTTTCCTAATGTTACAACGCTCCTTTAAACTTACATGGCAAATGGACTGGAAGTCAGAAGATCATTCAGTTACAGTGACTGAGTATTCCATTTCTAGGAACCTGGATCCAGCATTGTGCTGTTTCATTAAACTTGGCTTAACATTAGCTTTACTAAAGCAAAGGTCATACTATGCAGTACCCTTCAAAGCTTTGTCTATTCTCAAATCATTAGTTGTAAATAATTATTTTGTGGAATCCCCTGAAACTTAAACTATTTACAAATACCTAGGGGGTGTGATGCAACCTACTATTGTGAATAGAATTGTCAACAAAAACTCAACTGCTGCTTAAAAACGTGTCACAGAATTTCTAGTCTGTTTTCCAAAGAATCTTGTTTCACATGTGGAACAGCAGCACCCATACTCACATTGGAATATGCATTCCCATTCAAAGAAAGAAAATCTGTCTTGGACAAAAATATATTACCCTTACCAAAGCATGCAGGTCTGCCTGTAATTTTCCCAAGAAGAAACACATTCTGCCTTTTTTATTATTTTTTTACTTTATCTATATCATTTTATTGCATTTCCCAGCAGCTAAAGAAACATAGACAACAGGGGAAATATGAGCAAAATAAAGAGAAGAAACAAGGTCACATCCATTATGCAATGTGTATACATATGTGCAATATAAATTGACACAGTTAATATTTCAAAACTATATATATTTACATATAACTAAGACATCTGCTGTATTACATCTGTTTGTTAACTGACTCAGTCTATCCAAAGTCCAATTTGACTTTTTGCCTCTTTGTTTTGTTCAGATTCCAGTAAAGATGTGTCACTGATACCCAACTTTCAAGTTTTTGTCCATCAAATTCAGTTTATAATAATGTTCAGCCATTCTAATCACTCAGATACTCTACATACAAATTCCCCATTATAGCTTTGTGCACCTTTGTCCATTCCCTTACCATTACTGTTTTTGGCACAAATGCCAACAGAAATCGGGTAATCATGTCTTCCTTTTACCATCCTGCTACTCTTGTCTTTACCCTCAGTTCCAGTGCTTCCCATGAGCAAGTTAGAAATGTATCAAATATCTCTGCTCATTCTTCTGAAACTTGGTTCTTTTTTTGTGCCTTTCTGTACTCCCAAAGTATTTGTAGCATTTCTGAATCCTCAAACCGGCATCCCCATTGCTTCACCTTTATAATTTCCTTGTCCTGCATTATCTTATTAGGTGTACTGTCCCACAAGTGTAAGATCCTCATCTCCTGGTCCCAGCCATATGGCCATTTCCTAAGGTGATGAGTATTCTCCCATATGTAATTCCACTGAGATGGTGTTAGTTTCTCATTAGTGGATTCCTTGACTTTCCAGACCCTCTCTAATCCACCTCTTCTTTTTGCACTCTTGTATTGCCTGATATTCTTATAAGTTAAACTACCTTTTTAATACTAATCCATTTGTTTTGTGGAGCTCCCCTCTTGTTCTTCCCCTGCCAAGTTTTGGAACATTCCACACATATCCTCATCAAAACATTAAAGGATAAAATGTATTGATTTCCAGTCTGAAAGTACCTTTGTCATTCTTGGCAAAGAGGTATTCATTCCTCTAGGCCATTGTCAAGCGTTACTCAGGTGCCTAATTCCCTTATCTGTTGCCAACCACAAATACCAGCTTCTCTCCATGTTGCCTTCTATTAGCTATAGGTTTTGTCCTCGACCTTTAACTGATCCAAAATTATTTTATTTACAAGTGTTTTCATTGCATATCTCCAGATTGTTTAAGAGCTGTCTCCCAGGTTCCCCAACTGTTTTCCATAGAGTTTGTTTATAGAGATACATAACTCTTCCCCTCCAAAGTTCAGAATATTTACCTTCTTCATATAGCCTGATCCATTGTGCCAAATTAAATGCTATGATATGTAAAGGGAGATGCATCAACCACCATCTCTCTTTTGAAGATAAAATTTGCAGCTCCAGTCATGGAATCATGTATTGGTGTGCCTCACCTGCATTCTCTTAAAATAAAAATCTGTATCTTAACCACTAGGGGATGGTTGAACATGACTGAAATATTTTGTATAATATATATAATACAATAAAGAACCATAACCTTAATATCATGTATTTTGCATAAAACTTTAAATGTTTTGAAACTCCCTTTCTGTAAAAGTTTACTTATCTTTCTGTACAGATTTTCTAAATTTCTAATGACTGTCCTTTCATAAGTATAACCAACATCCAGCACAAGGTAAATGGGAATTTATACCTACTTTATGTCTTTGATTGCAAGCCTCCCTTTTCCCTCTCCTATTCTGATCAGTACAATTTTGTAACAGTTCAGACCCAACGTTGAGGCTTTATCAAATTCATCAAATTTGTTATAATACCAAGGGCAAATATAGATTTTCCTCCATTAACATGCAATCACCAAAATACAACTGAAACATGGCCATTCCATCGATTGGTTGCCTCATTTCTAAATCCTGTCTTTCCTTGGGTAAGATTCAGTATCTTCTGCTGACTTGCAGCAGCAAGCCCTAATTTTCTCATTGTAACATAATGACCATTGCTTCATATTACGTAGTGTAATATTTCTTCAGAAATTCACATTATAACAACTTACCATCTCCCACTTTAGTTCAGAATGTAGTAGCAGAGTTTTATCCATCTTAGGACCACAACGATGGAATTCACTTCCCATAGCTCTAAATAACAACTGAGCATTTGACAAGTTCTTCTCCAAATCCAAAACCTAATTCTTCCAGAGATACTAAATGCACCTCTATATAGGAGTGATGCAGTTGATACCCCTTCCTGGCCTATGCTCTGTTGATGTTAACTTAATGGCCTGATTTGATAGCTCCAATCAAGATAGTGCTAAAAACAAATTGTCTGTTGATTTGTAGTGTTTCATACCAGAGGTATAGGAATTGTGTGATAAATGGGGCATCATCCAGGGTGAAAACTGTTGAAGGGTACATTTGGCAAATCCTAATCAGTGTTCAGTGCATTACCATTAAAAATGAATTCCAGTACTGCATTTGTAGTCAGAACTGAAGTGATGTAGCACTCTGTGTTTGGCATAAACTATAGCAGCTGCTTGTTACAAATGTAGCACATTTAAACAGATTTTTGTTTATTTATTTGGTCCTCAACTTAAAGCTCAGGGGGTCATCAGATTGGGGGACTGCACAAGGCACAAGAATAGCTAGCTACACCTCTGTTTTTATCCAGTTGACTTCTGCTATAGTAGATAAATATAGTATGCAAGTGTTGTAAAGTGCTGTTTGTCAGGGCCAGATCCAGCCCAAGATAACCTAGGCTTGGCCATTAAAAAAATGCTATCTGTGCAAACCTTCTCCAGTTTCTCTCCATGGCACATACAGTAATGTTGCCATACCATAGAGATCAGTAGGTGTGCAAGTGAAACTTCCTTTGTACTGTGTGTGTGAGTGCTGTGGTCCTTCCTGCAATGACAGAGAGCATGTCTGACACTCTCCAATGGGAGAGAGAGAGAGACAGAGAGATACTTTCAAATCAAAGAGCACACAGTCCGGAAAGAAGCATGCAGTCCTTTTCTTTGCAGTTCAAATCAAAAATAATTGCGCAGTCCTTTAGGGATTTTCTGCGCAGATGTATTGCTGCCTCATCTGTTGCCCACACTGCCATATAGAAGAGACTGCAGTAGTGTATGATGCAGAGGTAGATGTGTGTGTGTGTGTGTGTGTGGGGGGGTGTTTGTGTAAGTGACTGTATATGTTGGTGTTCGACTACCGCTTTTACCTCATCAGTAATACCAGCCATAAGACTTTCATAATTTTTCTTGTTCAGAAAAGACATAGATATGCAGCACACACACACACCCCTCTCTCTCTCTCTATCTCTCTCTCTCTCTCTCTCTCTCTCTCTCTCTCTCTCTCTCTTTTTTTATTAACCAAGTCCCAAGAGCATTGTTTGAGTTAAGTGACTAGCCAAAAGTCACACTGTAGACAAACTGGGCTAGAAAAAAAATCAAACCCTGAATCCTTCCCTACAGGAATCATATCATTAAAAGTTTAAAGCCTTGATCCTCTATACTAGCTGCCTTTCAGGATTACAGTCAGTCAATAATGCCAGACATTAGAGTTTCATATTTATTACTGTTCAGAAACTGCATGTTAATGCAGTATCTTTGTTTTGTTAACTTTGTAAGTGAGTTAGATTTGTTTGACACTTAAGGTTCTCATCTATTAATAACCTATTACTTGTAGTGTAAATTACATGGTTTGAGTCCTTCTACCTCCGTTTGCCTACTTTGAGCAAGTCAGTTAGGCACTGCTGCTGGGTCACTAATGAAAGGAGCACTTCGTCCAGTGAGTTTATCAGTTTACCAGGAGGAAAAATAGATAAAAGCAAATGATGTTTAAAATTGGTCCTTTAATTATTTTTGGCTTTGTTCAGAATTCTTGAGCAAAGAAATTGGGAGGTATTTTTTGTCCATTCCTTGTAACTATGAATACATTTTTAATTTAGGTTCTCTTATCAGGCACATGGGTGCAAAATGCACTGTGCTGGGCCGCATCAGTCTGTCTGGTACTTATGTCTGTGAGCTGTTATAAGCTAGCTGCTTCTGTGGTGCAGGGTTTGATGCCCTCAGCCTTCATTTGTCTTCTGTGTAACACTGATTAAGTTACTTCACCTGACAGTAGTCTTAGGGGCATTTGAATTTGGTGGGCTGTCCCAAGCTGTAAGCAAAAGCACTACACATTTGTCGTTTCTTGCACCCCTCATATAGCCACTAATTACTACACTACATGGTGACTGACTCGGAATCCAAGCATGTTTCTTGTACTTTATTGGGTTGCCAGATGCATTCAAAATAAATGTAAGTTCAAAGAATAAATAAATGTTTGTTTCAGTGAAAGAGTTGTTTACTGCTGCTCATGCTAAGTCTGTTTTCAGCAAGAGATTGTCTTGTTTGGTTAGCAAACGGCTCTCATTGTGTTTTGTTGTAAAATTTGAAATACTATTAAATTAAATAATATTTTCTGTGATCATTGTAAAGTCAAAAAAATCAAATGGTATGTACACTAACAGATCTGAACAGCTTTTATGGTACTTGGGGAAAAGACAACTAAGTTATGGGAGCCAGGCATGACTGCAAGCCTGGCAGTTTACCACCCTGTCTAAGGCCCCATTGGACCATGATCTCACTCTGCTCTTTCTGAAGTGTTCTTTCATGCAATCAGTTGTGTCTGATAAAGAACCTTCTAGATCAATCCACTACCTAAGTAAGGTATTAGGAAAGAGTTTAGTAGTTTGAGGTTTGGTTAGGAAAATATGTACACTATACCTGCATAGAAATGAGGAATAAAGCAATTTTCAAATACAATATAATCCAGTTTAGAGTAATTGGACAATACATCAAGCAGTACAAGGTTAATGCTTCAGTCTATATGTGCACAACTAAAGGTGTAAGATTGAGAAATAATTTCTTAAAAGTGCATAACTATACAGGAAGAGGATGTTTTATGAAATATACTTCCACCTAAGATGATATCAGCCTCAATTAGTCATGCTTATGAAGTAAAGCTGATAGATGCACAAAAGAAGTCAGCATTAATGTGCAGTCTTCAGATGTGGTGGGTGGAAAGAATATAACAGTCTAAAAATATTTATGTTGTCTTAATTGAACACAGATTATGAAATCATTTGCCTTCAACTGTAAAACATCAGTGTTTGGATTTTCCAAACTATTTTGATTCAGCATTTGTGGGAACTCCAAATATAAATGTGACAGAATATTTTCAATCCCTTTTTAAACATAACCATAAATTCTAATGCTGAAATTATGTTTATGGGAAAATAATTATTCCAATTTATAAATTGTTTTTGCTCATTTTGTGGTAACTTAATCAATTTCAGAATGTTTGTAGCAAAGACATGTTACTACAAATATCACGATTTAATTAAAACTGTAGCAAAATGTTTGAAAAGTAACCCACCCCCCACTACTAATGATGAATATATCAACAATAAAATAAAAATGCAACCGTGTGCTTGTTTTATAGGGGAAGAAGGTATTGGCTCTGTAAGACTATCTTGGAAAAATGTAATGAATATAAATGTTATACCCATGTTATCTTACATATGCAAGCATGTGATGATAGATTTGTAGAAGATATAGTTACACATTTCTAATAAGGTAATTGTTGAAAGTATAAGAAACATAACTGCTGTTCCCAAAATTGTGGAACTAGAAATGGAATGAAGGTGATAAGAAATGAGGCCCACAGCTGCTGTATCTGAAGAATATTCCCCTTTCTCTGAGGTACAGAAATCGTGGGCATACTATATATAAGCAGTAGAGGTTTGGATACTAGAGCCAAAGTATACTTTTTAAAAATGCTTGAAATGTTTAACACTTTTATAATTACATTTTTTTTTTTTCGTTTGAATTATGGTATTCTAATAGGGAACATTCAAATATATAACAATATGTAAAAGTCATAAAATCTTCAAGAGGTAAACTTGATCTGCAACATGAGACTTACCCCTGCTGTAGGGGCTAGAATCTGTTACCAGAGACTTAGCCCTGATAACCAGCTCTACATATTGGCATCATCAATGGTCAGGCCTGACCTTAGAGTACAAAATGAGTGGCACATTCACATGCCCTCAAGTTCTTTAATAATCTTGCCACACTATTCTCAGCTGCCAGAGAAGAACTCAACACAACAAAAATTTGATACCGGACCCACAATGTTTATTCAGACCCATCATAGGTTCATAGGTATGTACTAGGCAAATGGCCCCGGAGCCTTTACAAGCTTAGCTCATAGAGGTGCCCTGGCACTTCTATGGGCTACACTAGTAAATGTCCAGAAAAGTGGGTAGGGGAGCAATTAGGTGAAAAATCCTACAGATATAATACAAGATCCAGTGGTATGTGGAGCATCACATCTTTTCTAATTTATTGCAGGATATCTCTGAAAGTAAATGTATTTCAGTCAATACAGTCCCAAGCAGTAAGGATATCAGAAACTATTCTGCGGCAGCAAATATTGTAGTCTTCCACTCAGTCACCATTTTCCTTCACAGTGCAGAGTTTGTGGTCACTTCATCCACCCCTGACTCCAATATTGCTCTTCTTCAAGGCCCAACTCTCAAATATTTTCACTGAGAATATTGTCATTGTGCAGTGTAAGCAAGTTAAACATGAAGAGCATCACTGTGTATTACCTGTAACTAGTCGAACACATGCCTGCCCTGTGCTGGAATGTGGCTGTGACATTCCTGCTAAAGTAATAGTCTTTGTATTCTAAGGACCACTTCCTAAATATGCCATTGTCCTTTCTCTTGACCAGTAGATTACACTATATAAGCCAGTTACTTAGTCTTCCTAGTTTCCTGGTCTCTGTATTCAGTACTTAAAAGAAAACCTGTTCTGTTTTGTGCCTCCTTGTTAATTACACTGTATCAGTATAAACTCATTGCGTTCTGTAATAACTGACCTGAGGTTGGGAAGTCTGCTTTACTTGGCTTTGCTTCGCTCCCCTAACCTACCAATTCCCATCCACCTTATCTTACTCTACTGTTATACTTAACCACATGCACATTTCACCTGTGGCACCATTCCCTAACCCTCCCTAAACAACTTTGCTACTATCTTACAAACACTGCTGTTTCTGTCTTCCTATTTCCCAGCTTCCATCAAACAATTAGCATTATTACCAAGAACCGTTCTCCTTCCCATACTGCTTTGCACTATATCCATTCATGCTCAAGACTCTTCCCCTGCGGTGCCTACCATTATTCTAAATTTCATCCTCTACTTTCCCCAAATAAACTGTCACTACTTCTTATCTTAACTGCACCCTCATACTCTGTCATTTCAAATCCCTCTACTTACTACATTTCAGAAATGTAAGACATGATACAAGGACAATCTCTCTTCCTTTATAGAAAATACTTCCTTCCTACTACCTACCTTCTACCAACTTTCAGACTCCACCATCACCAAATAAACTAAAGCCCTGCAACTTCTTTCTTCCTTCTTGATTCCTACTTTCCCATTACATGCCATCAATAAAATGCAATTCTTATAATTAATCATGCTATTTTTCAGCTTATCATCTATTTTCTCCTCCTACTGAATCATCTCTCATCCTTCCATGACTCTATAATAGCTCTCAACATTTCTCCAACTCTGTTCCAGCCACCTATCCAAACTTCCTTGGTAAACTCTCCACACACCTCACTAAACCTATTTAACGATGTCCCTCACCTTTACCCCAAATATAGATTGATTAACTTCATTTCATCACAAATCAAAATTAGATTAAGTGGAAAAATACTCACATTAAAACAAGAATCAGTAATTCTCCAATATACTACCCTCTTCCTAAGATGAGATATTCACCCTAATCCTGGCCCGGCCTATCACAACTGACATCAGAGCAATTCCTTTGCACCTACTACCTTAAACTCACAATAGTCTGCCCCTTTCCCACCTCACCCTGGTAATCTAACTTTTGCCACTATAAATATTAGAAGCATAAGAAATAAATCTGCTGAATTACATGCCAGGGTTACCCAACACAAGCATGATATTCTCTGTATAACTGAAACTTGTAATAAACCTTGCATAAACAACGCTGAAATTACTCCACAATCTAACCCCATCTATAATATCATCTGTAATGGCCATATAAAGAGTAAAGTTGGTGGTATTCCTTTAATATTTCCAAACAAACTGCCACATTTCCCTCTAGAACAAACCAGTACCAACATTCAGTTCAGTAGAGCTTCTTATTACTTAAATGAAAGTAAACAAATATAAACAAATGTGAATTGCTGTCCTTGACATCCATCCTGGTGACAATGCAGCGACACTGGAATATATTCTACATTGTATATCCATAACAATTCCACAAGAAAAAATACTATTAGGTGATGTCAGTATCAGTTGATTGGACATAATCTCTAACTCTGCTACGCCTAACATGATCTTATACAATTTCATACAAATAATTAATAGCCCCTCACGTTATAGCAAAACATCATATTCCTTATTAGACTGGATCCTAGTATCAGACCCTAGCAAATTCACTAACACGGATACAATGTCAGACTCTCTCAGTAACCATTTCCCAATCTATACAACCAGATATCTCACACATCTACTCAAACACCATGGTTATAAAACAGCATGCGACCTGTCCAAGTTTAACACAGAAATATTCGTTACTAACCTGTTATCTATTAACCGGAACTTTCTAAAACTCATCCCCTTAGATGATGCTGTCAATGAATGTAAAGCAACTTTCCTGAGTATCCTAGATATCTTTGACCCTCCTAGCAGGAAAAGACTAAAAACAAATAATGCAATTTGGCTATCCAAAAAAGAGTAGAATGCTAATGCATGATAGAGAAAACGCATGCCAGAAATATAAAACACCACAATATCTTGAAAACTTCAGAATGCTTCACAATCACAATATAAAGCAAATTAATGAAAATCTAAAAACTATACTATAACAACTTTCAGAATAATAGTAAATGAAACTCTAAAAAAAATTCTGGTCATCCATTAAAAAAAGCTTACATCCAGCCAAAAATTCAATCCTAACCTCTCTCCCAGTAACTCTTTACTCAAAACTGCAATAGGATTCAACTGTTATTTCATAGATAGTATAGTGTCCTTAACCAAGTATTTCCCAGAATCTAATTCCAACCCTGCCCAGCAACCACATATCAGCTCATACACTTTCACCTTCAAACCTGTGCCCATATCCTATATAAAACTCAAACTATGCTCTACTTCAGCTGATGACCTTCCAAACGAGTACCTTAAAATAGCAGCAGATAGCATTGCCTACCTTGTCTCTGTCTTTATAAATAGGTAAGTCTAGGAATCCACATTCCCTCTCTCTGGAAGAAGTCACACATTATCCCTCTGCACAAAGGAAGAAATTCAACAGACATTGCTAACTTTAAACCTATAGTAGTCTTATCTCCCCTCTCCAAAATACTTGAAAAATGTATTCAAAGACAATTACTAAACTATGTCCTACAAGAAGAAGTCTTATCCCCCATACAACATGGTTCCAGTCCTTCCCAAAGTACTAATGCTGTATTTCTAATCTATATAGATATTGTGAATAAAACTAGAGATAAAGGCAAATTAGTCTCCTCCTTATTTCTAGACTTGTCTAAAGCCTTCAACATAGTTTGTCACAGCAAACATCTACTTCAAATGCCCTCATTAGGACTCCTCAGCCCACCCTTCTATGGTTCAATAGCTAGCTATCCAATAGATATAAGTCAGTGAAAAGACACTCCACCCTCTCTCCATACCTCCCAATCACCACTGATGTACCACAAGGTTCTGACTTGGACCCCTCATCTTTAACATTCTCACCAACACCCTCCACATTCCACATACCAGGCTTCCCTATACAGCATGCAGATGAATCCATATTTGCTTGCACATCTGACAATGTAGCACACCTCCAAAAAAAATACTCAAGAAGTGTAAACAGCAACTGAAACATGGCTTTGTAACTCACAACTCATGTTCAACCCTAAAAAAAACAAACCACTACTTTTTCTCCAAATCCCTCTCCCATGAAAAAACTAAATATAAAGTCCTGTCTCTTGATAATACAACTATTGAAGTCACTTCTTATAGCAAATTATTATGGATAACAGTGGATGATAACCTTAAATTCGACCTGCATATACAAAATTGCTTAAGGAAAATTCATCAGAAACTACGGATGCTTTATGGAGCCAAAACTTTATCACCTACACAACTAAAGCTACACTTGTCACTACTTATCTCCTCCCCACACCCTTTTATGACATTCCCATCCTTACCAGCCTTTAGGCATCATAAAATCAAAACATTAACAATGCTATAACAAATTGCTTAATTTGCAGCCAATAAACCTTTCCGAACCCACCACTGTATAGCACTAAAAAGCCTAAATTTGTTAGAACTACCGCATCAACTAGCATATACACAGCTTCCTCCCACCTATAAAATTATACAGAATCTATCTGCTTGTCCAGCACTAAATAACATTCTACACAACTATGTTCCTATTCAGTCATTATGATCCAATGACTAAATACTCCTGTCTGTCCACAAACCTATCAAATCTGCTGGGCATTGTCTGTACTCATGCCATGTTGCTAAAGCCAAGAATTCCTTATCTCTATCCATCAGGTCAATACCATCCCTCCCATCCTTCAAAACCATTCTGAAAAACTTCCTAGCTAAAAACTGGGTCTGTTCTTGCTGCACACCAGGATAAACTATGTCCCTAAATTTGAACAAATACCTATTCATATCCTATATCTCCTTACTCTCCCTTCTTCATGTATTTCCTTATTTCTGTCAATTTCTCTCCCCTGGGTTTCTTTCTAAATATACCATAAGACTGATTTCTTCTCACTTTGTATTGCAATTCCTGTTTGTATTATACTAACTTACCTTTAATTTCTCTATACACTGGCTACAATTTCTCTAGTAAATCACTGTCATACAACTTGTATCTATTCTTAATAAATGTTTTCATATTAAGTCTAATTTGATATCATTATTTAAACTGTATTTGTTTTTTTGCATTTTTTAAAGACTGCAAACATTATTGTTCTTAACTTTTGAGCACTTCTCCCTGAGCCTATGCTGAAAATGGGCTCCTACCCAGTCAGACTTTCCTGGTAATGAAATGTCAATAGATAAAATATATAAATAAATAAACTTGATGCTGTCATACACATATCGACTTTCTCCATGCACAACAAGCCACATCAGGGATATTTTCCACTCCTTTGTTTTTATATGCAGATTGCCTCTCCCTTCTCCCTTGATAAGCACCCCAATATGTGGCCACAAAGAAAGGGAAAGAAGTAATGGCCATAGTAACATATATTTTTATTTGCTGCTGTTATTCACAGACATTACCAACCTAGGTCCAAGTACTATATTAAAAGAATATACTGCTTCTGTGGGTAATGTGGTACAATTATTTTTGCTTACACATATGGCTCACATTCTGCCAGAAGTTATAAAATTATATGTAAAAGAAGTAACATCTTTGAAGATGAGGAGCAACTGCTCCTGTTAGCATCCAAGGCAAGCACTGAGACTGTTTTGTGTGGGCAGTTGGTCTGTAGTGCTTATCTCACATTCTTTTTTTCACTGTTTACCCACTTTATCATAAGTAAGGTAATACCACTGACTGTGATTAGGATAAAATGGGTAGTCAGATAATGAACAAATACATTTTTTTTCTTTTTGTTTCCCAGACATCTGCAACTTTTGTAGCAGCTCATATAGTGACTGGTAATTAGAGTGTCTACTTTAACTGCAGACTTCTCAGGTGCCTAACTCTAGCAGTGACTGTATAACTGTGATCACATGACATCACGATCAGTCAGTTTCATCCACAGACTGCATAATTTATGGCCACAATATTATATTTCAGCTTGTTGCTATCAGACATATATAGTAAACCCTGTACAACCACACACACACACACACACACACACACACACACACACACACACACACACACACACACACACACACACACACACACACACACACACACACAAAATACCAAACAGCATTAACCAAACTTCTAAGTGATGACAGTTATTGTGATATACCATTACTACTACAGATATTGCCACATCATTTTTGTCATTTTTATTGTTTTGTCTGTAATACAATATTCATCAGTCCTATTTTACACAGACATTTTCAAATATAATATACATTTCACAATTACCTATCAGATTATACACCTATTTGTCATTTTACTGATTTCCTCAATGCATGCCATTTATATCCTAATTCAATACACATAATTTGTTTGTTTCTCTTGTCATTCATACACCAGTCATAGCCAATCCCCCCTCAATAAACTGGGTTATGATATTTCTTCCCATAAGTATTTTCCCCTTACACGTTACACTGCATCAATTTCCAAATTTAAAGTTCTGGGTACTACTTTTCTTCACCTTTCAATTTTTGGAGGTTATCCCCATTTGGGTACAGTGTACTTTACCTCCAGCAATCTCTATACTTGCACTTATCACTAACCACTACAATTGTACTATAAATACAATTTCTGTTTTGGCATTATTCACTCTTGTCAGAGTACTTGACCTCTCTACCCATTGCTTGACCCCTCTTATATTTTCTTGTCAGCCACTGTTGCATGCCTTCTCCATAATTTCTGCAGCCAGATCCATGCTCTACATCCTGTATAAACCTCCAGACCCTCCCTTTCCATGCCTTTGTTATCATCCTTCTCACATTCTTGGTCCTCCATACCATCCCCTTTCCCTGCCTTAGTATTCATCCTTCTCACTTTCACAGTGAACAGTTGAAGTTCTAATCTTTGATCTGTGGTCCATAACATTCCATTGCATATCCCAGAAAGGCATAAGTCACTGGTATCTTCTTTCCCAGTAATTTATTGTTCTTGCACACTGCCATATTGGTACAACCACCCTATATGTCCACCACATATGCATCCAACCAGCATTTTCCTATGCACATTTTCTACACTCAGTGGATACATACCATCCTTCTGAATGTATCCTTGCAGGTGTTCTGTACCACCTAAGCATCATCTTTCTAAACTGTTCCCCATTACTTAACAGCTTCATTACTGTTGGCATACCTTCTGACAACCACTCTTCAGTCCATACTGCATCCTCTTCTTACCAAAAGCAGACTCATATACCCACTCTCCCAGCTAACTGTAAATGATCCCAATTCTTCCCTTCTTTTTGTCCTGACTCCAATTCTATCCCAAAGGTAGACCTACTTCATAATTTACTATTCCTCCTTCCTAATCTTTAGGCTTCTCCTTGCTCTCGTATTGACTTTCCTGAATAATCTGATTACTACTTCTAAGAATCCCTCTATACAACATCCAGGCTCCATTCTCATATTTTCAGATTAGATTTCAATGAATGTATTCATTGACTTTTTTCTTTTGGTGTTCTGCAGGGTTGATTCCAGGGTCCCCTATATTTCATGAACATAATATGCTTTGCCAAAATTTTGAAGTTTTATAATGCATAATTGCTCATCACTGCACTCACAATCATAACCTGAATATGTGTGCAGTTAAAACCAAGTCTATCACATTCTTTTTTTCCCATTTCTGCTGATGCAAGGTTTTGATTTTGGCAAGAGAAGAAATGAGTGTATTTTACCTAATAAATATATTGATGATGCTTTATATTCTTATCTATCGTTTTATTTTAATGTAGTGTCCATATTGAAAATATTCATAACTAATTGGTTACTTTGATTAGGAAATGGAATACATTTACCATGTAAGTTAGAAAACGATCACGCTTCTCATTACTGGTGACAGTATCTGAATATAACTTAGGTCATTAAGATTAAAATTTCTACACTACTCTGTGCCTTCATTAATACGTGATTAGGCATGACGTTTACATCATTGTCAGTTTAAACCATAGTTTGACTTTTCTTCATGAAGTACAGACTTTTCATTGATTTATATTTATAAGTGCAAACATATGACATTGGCTCTACTAGAAAATTTGGACAAATGTTGTTTTCCAGGACTAAGTGTGAAATTCTACAGTGATCTGTAATGTTCCCATTTTCTCCCGTTTACAAATTGTTCACACACACACACACACACACACACACACACACACACACACACACACACACACACACACACACACACACACACACACACACACACACACTCACACACACACACGTTTAAATATCTATATCTATCTATATATATATATATAGAGAGAGAGAGAGAGAGAAAGAGAGTGAACATTGAACAAACTCATTTGCGATTACCATTCATTGCAAATAAAATTATTGAAAAAAGTAATTGCAAATAGAAACTAATATGTAACATTTGCAATTACAAAAAGAAAAAAAAAACTTTTATGGGGGGTACACCCCCACCCTCCAATGTGGGATCTGTGCTCCCACACCCCCAGAAATTACATACACTAGTTCCAAGGTTGCAAAATAAAAAGAAAAGGGAAAAGCCAAGGATATTATATAACTGTAATGAATAAATCACTGATGAAAAACAGAGGCATTTCAGCATGCGATGAAGTCTGTGCAGTGATAACTCACCTAACATTAATGTATGTGTATATTATACGTCACTGCATCACTAAATTGGCATACACTGCATTGACCACAGATGTTCAGACATGAATTAATCAAAAATAAATAAGAAACAATGGGGATGTGCTACCCACACCCCTGCTAATTATATATACCAACATATACACATATACATAAATGCAGACACACACACATGTGTATATATATATATATATATATATATATATATATATATATATATATGTTTACACATACACACACACACACATATATATATATATATATATGTATATATATATATATATATATATATATATATATATACATATATATATATATGTTTACACACACACACACACACACACACACACACACACACATATATATATATATATATATATATATATATATATATATATATGGGTCCACTCTGTAATTTCCAATTTCCACAACTTCGAAGCTCTAAATACCGAAGCTCAGAACATCGAAGTTGTGGAATCTCGAAACCTGTCAATGGAGGTTGCTGTACAATGCAGAACAGGAACTTTACCATTCTCTTCACTGTAGTGCGATCTCAGAGTTGGTATATTTAACTTGCAGGTGGTGTGGAGGGTGCAGGGGGGCTTGCCCCCCCCCCTGCAAAAATGTGATTTATGTTGTTTTATTGTTTTAGATTTTTTTTGTTTTTTTTTCATTTTGAAATTCCACAACTTCAATGTTCTGAGCTTCAGTATTTAGTGCTTCAATGTTGTGGAATTTCGAAATTACAAAGTGGACCCTTATATATATATATATATATATATATATATATATATATATATATATATATATATATATAGATAGATATGTGTGTGTGTGTGTGTGTGTATGTATATATGGATATATATGCCCACACACACACGCACACACACACACACACACACACACACACACACACACACACACACATATATATATATATATATATATATATATATATATATATATATTTTTTTTTTTTTATAATATGGATCTCTATCTAAACATTGAATTAGCACAGTGTGTGTTACAATATTGAACTTGGAACATTGAAAACCTGGAACATCAATGTTTAAACAAAAAACACAAAACTGCTTTTTTGCACCCCTACACCCACTGCTAATAATATATACAAAGTCCAAGATTGCAATATTGTGGGGAAAGGAGCAAAACCCCAAGCCCCATTGTACCTTGATCACATACAGTGAAAGTCTTCCTTATTCAATGTTCCGAGTTTTCAATATTGCCAGTTTGATGTTATAAGACTCTCTATTGTGAACACCACCACACATTTCTATGACATATAGGATATGTGACACTGCCAAAAGCCTTCTTAGGTCCTTTTTCTCTACCCTTTCCCCAAAACTAACAGCGCATCTGTAAGACATAAGTTTGACCCTATTTTTATTAGGAAACTCAAACTTGAGTTAACTCCAATAGTGACTAAAACCAAGCAAGAGTAATGACTCATACATTCTCTATAAACAGACTGTCTTACTTGTCTTGAAATTAATTCAGCATTTATAGTTTCTATGTGTTCATAACAGAGACCAAGACGGTTATAAATACAAGTGAGCAAGTGAGATTTGCATTTAACTCTAGGTCAAGCTCAAGTCATCCTATCTATGCAAACAAATCTCAAAACATAAGCCAAACTAGCTATAAATAAAGCAAGCACTTTGCTCAGTGCAGTTAGTAAAATGTAGGACATGAACAATTTATTTTTGATATAATTACATGCAGGTATTTAGGCTAGCATGTTTTTATTCATTAGCCAGGTAAACCCAGTAGCTAGCCAGTCTACCTTCTAGTGTTGATGCCAAAATATCAGGTTAAATGACTTGCTTAAGTAATCAGTGCAAGTGGAACCTTAGGGGGATCAAACCCATGCCTAAAGAGCAATGCTCTCAGGTAGTTCATCGCCTTAGTACTCTTACACTGTCAGCCATTGTCAAGCATTGTGTTTAGATTTAATGAGTTATGTCAAATCCATGTCTTGGATCTTCAATGAAATGTTCTTCATTTCTCTGCCTATAGTTATAAAGAACACTGAGTAAAATATAAGCAAGGACAATTCAACAGGAAAGGAAAAGTCTGACTCGTGTCTGGGGATTGAACCCATGACCTCTGCATTCCATGCAACTGCCTTTTCCATCTACCGGACCTACAAGGGACAACCTTACTAATGAGCTGACTACTGCAGCACTGGAAGACTGCCTGTACAACTTTCTTATCTGAAAATTGAAATGCTGAAGAAAAACAACAGTAATATTTGTCCAATTAAGCAGGTAGTAAGTAGGCCATTTAAATGCGCTAGTGTTGTTCCTGCTCCATTATTTATTTATGTATTCATTATTTATTTATTTGGCATTTGTTGACCAGGATAGTCCAACTGAGCTAATGCCCTTTTTTCAGCGGAGACCCGGGGAGAAGAGCTCCATAGTACAACTAAGCAAGAAAAATTGCATGATTGAAGTAAAACACAATAAAATCATTAAGCAAATGTTCATTATAGTACAAGTAAGAGAAATCAGCAAAAAAGGCATTTAAGCTAAGTAGTAAGTATAGAATCTACTTTTTTGCTGATTTCTCTTACTTGTACTATAATGAACATTTGCTTAATGATTTTATTGTGTATATTTAGTCTAGCCCGCGGTGGTGGTGCTGCGGTAGCATTGCCACCTCACAGTAAGACGCTGTCTGGTTCGATTCTTAGCTAGAGCGTCTTCTGCGTGGTGACATGCGTGAATGGGCGTACCTTCATTGAAGGTTGTGCGTCAAGGCTGGTAACTCAGCACGTAAAAATCAACTACCAATCATTAGAGGACCGGAGTTCTGCTGTGGCGACCCCTAACCAGGAAAAGCTGAATGACACAAACAAACAAATAAACTAAGTATAGAATCTGGGCAGCCACCATGGTGCAGCAGTTAGCTTTGCCGCCTCATAGCAAGATGTTCTCCAGTTCGATTCTCAGCTGGGGTGCCTTCCGTGCGGAGTCTGCATGTCCTCCCTGTGGTCGCGTGACATGTAGGTGGATTAGACACTCTAAATTGGCCCTAGGCGTGAATGTGTGTGTGCGCCTTCTGGGGAAGGTTGGGTGCCGGGCTGGCAACTCGGCACTGTAAAACTCCATTGCCAATCGTGAGTGGATGGGTGATCTTCTGTGGCAACCCCTAACTGGGAAAAGCTGAAAGAAGAAGTAAGTATAGAATCAGGTAATAACAAAAAACTGGCAAACTTTGATAACTACCAGTTTACCAGTGTACAACACAACAGCAAGCCTACCTAATTGTATTGTTGCTTTTTCTGTCCCCAGAAACTATTACCTTGCACCATAATTAATGAACTCATTTGAAAATCTGAATTTAAAGCAACACCTGGGAAACCCAGAATGTACCTTTATTTTTAGGTAGCCAAGAGAAGGGGAAATTTTAAAGTACAGGACAGAAAGGCTGAAGAGAATAGTGCTTGTGAGACTTGTTATGCAACCTGTTTCATTCATTCACAAAAAAATAAATAAACTGTGCTCAAAAGCAAGAACACTGGCTCAGTGTTTTACTTTGCCTCTCCCTAGTATCATACATGTGTACAAGTATTAAGTGGAAAGTGTGTTTATCAGACCAGAACATGTTGCTGGTATATTATCAGGTTAATTTATTATTGAGAATTAAGAAGACAAATGTAACCTCGTGTTTACAAAATACAAATGTGAGTTTCTTTGGCATTTGCTTTTGGTAAATGTTCATAAACTTGCAGATCTGAATATAAACAAAACAATAAATACTTTGGTTTCTCAAAATCAGCCCTTTTATTCTGACCCATCCAGGAACTAGTATCATAGTTGGCACGAAGTATAATGCTGTTTCCTGTACAAAACTGGTTATTCCTTTGACTCTTAAGTCATACATAGCCAGACAGAGACCAATATCATAACAACTAAATAACCACAGACCTCATATCATAACAATGTCCTGGAGTTCAAGAATACTTCTAATGGATTTAATTAAAAACACAGATACTCAGCATTAAGAAGCCGAAACCAGCTGCTGTCAGAAAATGCTGTCATTCCATTCTTTGTGGTGTACATCTAACTGTTGTAGTCTAAATAACTAATTTGTGATTTTCACATAAACAGGCATATTACAAAGCTTTGAAGGCCTAGCTACATGGAACAGAGGGATGGCAAACTTGTTAGTACCATTCAGAATTTTTATGACTATGCTGATATTCAGTTGCAGTGGACTATAATGCACTTATCTTGTTAACATATGAATAAATAAAAAAAAAATGCATTTTTGGAAAACACAGCAATCTGAATATTTATCACAGACCATCTTGCTTTGCTGCTAAAAAATTTGGATGACCTATCAATTAATCCTAGTATTACATGGATGTCCTTTAATGGTTATGAAGATTTCTTTTCAGAAGTGTCTCCTTCCATTAAAAAGCAAATATATACTGGCACAGGAAAATGAATTGAATTCTAAACTTTAAAATCTATAAAAGTTACAAATTAAGTTATTTTAGAGGGCCAGACTAATTATACTTCTAGTCCTGCTTCAAATCTTTGTACTTCACTAAATACTTATAAAGAACCTAGGCCCCTTCATATATTTAGCAAAACCCGCAAAAAATGATTCTCCCAGAAATCTTTGCTTCTTTGCTTTATAAAAGGCAACACTGAATAAAATATTCTATAATATATTATTTCCATCTCCATAGCAGTCTTTCAGAATATGCATTCTTTCTTTTTTTTCAATCTCATTGTTTTGCTTAAAGTGATAATTTCTCCAAGTTAATTCTTATCTGTCTCTATTTCCTCTAAAGATGTTAAAATGTTAGACACTCATATGAAAACTGTAGAAATGCCTTTTATTTAAAAAAAAATGTCAGGCCAAGAAGGCATATGTGCTTCTCTTTACAAGATTTTTTTAAACTTTCTAAAATACTACACTTATTTATGTTTCTCTCAATATAACATAATTATTATTCCCAATCCCAGTTTGATATCTTCTGACACCAGCAGTTGCAGACCAACAGCTCTCATAAATGATGTCATGAAAGTATTTGCTTCTTTTCTCGCAAAATAAGGGTGGCAATTATAGTCATTGTGCTGAGGCATAAAGGCAATCTGAGGAGTTTGTGGCTTCACAGCATTTCATAGAGGTCAGTTGCGCTTAAGTGCAGCAGCTTTCAATGAACACATGCAAAGGTAGAGATATAAGTTAAATGATAAATTGTATAGAACTTCATATGCTAATAAGTCCTTTCCTCCTGTTCGCAATTCATAGCTGTTTTTGGATGCATTTCCATACTGTACACAGAGGTATTATAAAAGACAAAATTACACCTTTTATATGTACTTTGAATTTGCAAGAGATGCTTGTTGTTGCTACTGGCCTAGCTATTTCTCAGTTTGAGAACTTGTCTTGGCCAAGCCAAAACAGTCTGCAGCCAGCAATGTTCACCAGCCAAGAAGGTGCAGATATCAAAAAAGAATAACCCATTATAACTTTGATAGTCAAGAAATTTTTGATAGATTTAAACTAGACAAAGATATTGTAAGGGCTTTGGTGAGATTGTATGGTCCACAGACAGGAGCTTGGGGGATGAGTGGCCTTCCTATACTTGTGTGGATAATAAAGGTATGTATAGCCCTCACTATACTTTCTACAGGGGCATTCCAGAGATAGACTGAAGACATGCTGGGTATTTATCAGGCTTTTACCTCAATGATATTTCAGCAGTTTTTCAACATGCTCTTTCCACATGTGGATGAATATATTTATCTGTCTGTGTTACCTCGGGACAGAGCCTGAATCATGCTTGCCTTCTTTGAGATAGCATGTTTTCCTAAGGTACTTGAAGTGATAGAGCACACCCTTGCTGCTAATGCAGCCCCATCTGGACCACAGGGGGATGGGTATCAGAACAGGAAGGGCAACCATTTCATCATCTGCCTGGTAGTTTGTGACGCATGGGGGTGCATTATCATCTTGGCCCATCATCCTGACAATGCCCTTGATTCTTATATCTGGCACACAAGCTCATTGTACCACCTCTTCCTGTGTGGTAGGATACCGCATCGTCACCTTGATGGTAAGTGCAATTTTTTTTTATTTATAGCAGTGAATATAGGTATGCTTTGGGAAATGTATTGTTTAGTAGTAACCCTGCTTCTTTTGTTATGCCTCCCTCCTTTTTTTCTCTTCCAGGTGATGCAGTTTTAGTCTATCCAATTAAATCTCAACTAATGACAACACTCCATAATGCTAGGACAGCTGTTGAGGAGAACTTCAACACCACCCTGTTCCAGACATGGATTGTTATTGAGCAAATGTTTAGCTTGTTGAAAGCCCATTTCCATTGCCTCAGCTAGTCCGGGGGTGCCCTACAGTATAACCCTGTTAATACATGCAAAATATTTACTGAATGTTGCATTCTGTAAAACATAATCATGCATCAATTTGGTGCGCAGCTGCCCATGATGGCAGTGCAGTTCCCTCTATTGTTTCTTCCACCAGTGATAATAGCTGATGTGGCCAGCTGATGGCATTAACCTTGGTCCCCATATAGTAGACTCATGCACAGTTCCTGAGTGCACAGGCAAAGAGGCAGCATCTATTTCATGACTATAGGCCATGGCACTCAGGTAGTGGTACTGTTAATACAAAAATCATAAAGATAATACTTGATACGTGCAGTGTTAACTGTGGGCTATGTCGTGTGGTGCATGGTCGGCTATCATTGTACATTACACATTCAAAGAAATATTTTTTTTCAAGAAAATGACTTGATTGCTTTCTTTGTTTTATTTACTGGCAGCATAACCAACTGTCAACTGTAGAAGATAACATGTTAAGCACATATTGCTAACACTGAAATAATCCCTCCAGGATATAATATACAAAAAAAGGTGGAGGTTTCGCATTAATCTACCGTGACACTTTACCTGTTACACCATACGATAAACCTATACCAACATTCGGAAATATGGAATTATTACTAGTTAACCTTCACATCAACAACGGAAAACAATTATGTATTGCTGTACTCTATATTTCCCCAGGTTAAAACATACCTACTCTGGAAGATCTACTATCCTGGACCACCCTCAATATATCAAATGAATCCATCATTCTTGGCAACACAAATATAAACTGGCAAACTCTCATCTCTGGCTCCCCAGTAAATAATATTAACTTGCAGAGGTTTACTCACCTCATCTCTAACCCCATTTGTAAGGTAAAAAAACAACCAGACTCAACCCTAGACTGGATACTTGTCTCACAGCCTCAAAAATTCACCAAGGCAGGGACCCTACATAATACCTTTAGTGACCATCTTTCTGCCTATACCCATAGAACTCCAAATTGACAAATTGCATTGTCTAAGAACAACTAGGTATCTTACCCATTTCAATGAACAACTATTCTTAGAGTCTCTAAAAACCCACAACTGGTCCCCTACCAAATTTCTACCACTGGATGAAGCAGTCAACTACTTCAGTAAAGTCTTTTTAGATATTCTAGACAGTTTTTCTCCCACACGTACCAAAAGAGTAAAGCTAATCTTGCCCCATAGCTAACTAAACAGTTACTTATCTCCAGGGATAAAGCCTGGAAGGAATGGCATAGAAACAGAACCACACAACTTGAACTCCGATATAAACAACTCCGTAACAATGCCAAAAAGCAAGTCATCAATGATAAAAAAAGCTATTTCTCCACTAAACTCACTACCCAACAAAATAATCCCAAATTGTTCTGGAACTCTCTTTCCTCTCTCCTAAATCCTGGTACTCAACACAACCCCTCCCCATCTCCTGACAAAGACCCTCAAGAAATTGCCCAAGCCTTCAATTCTCATTTTATTGATACTATCCAAAAACTTGTTAATGATTTTTCTCTACAAACTAACAAAAGTGTAATCGGCAACATAAACAACAATACACTCTCTAACCACTCCCCCCACATCAATTGTAATTCCAACAAAAACCCATCCACTCCTCTAGTTACATTACAACCAGTACCCATCTCTCTAGCTCGTAAACTGCTCTCAAAACTAAAACCATGCTCTCCTTCCTCCGATGGCCTTCCAGCTGAATAACTAAAACTTGCAGCAGATTCTATAGCTCTTCCAATTAGCATTCTCATTAACCGATCAATCTCTGAAGCATATGTCCCACAACTATGGAAAAACTCAATTATTACTCCCCTTCACAAAGGCGGCAACACCAGTGATCTATCTAAATACCGGCCTATCTCTATACTTTCACCTCTCTAAAATTTTAGAAAAGTGTATTCATTCTCAATTGCTAAAACATCTCACAGACAATAACCTACTCGCACCCACCCAACATGGTTTTCGGCCAGCACACAGCACAACAACAGCCTTACTGTCATTTACCAACACTGTATACAAAGCTCTTGATGCAGCCCTACTAACATCAGTGATCCTACTAGAACTATCAAAAGCTTTTGATACAGTGTCCCACTCAAAACTACTTTTACAACTTGAGATTGTAAACTGCTCCCCACACACGCTATCCTGGTTCTATAACTATCTACACAACAGAAAACAATCTGTTTGATGGGAAAGTAAGCAATCTGATTACCTACTCAATAACACAGGCATTCCCCAAGGGTCTGTTCTTGGGCCCTTGCTTTTTAACATATTTATTAATAATCTCCATAAAGCATCCATGCAAAGTACACTCATTCAATATGCAGATGATTCAACAATAATTACATCCTCTAACAACATCTCAGATCTCCTAAAGTTAACACAAAATGCATTTACTTCCATCAAATCTTGGCTTAACAAAGCTCAACTACTACTTAATCAAAAAAAATCAAAACTTTTACTCTTCACAACCAAACCTCTAACTCTAGACTTTAAAATGTTCTCTCAAAACAATATGGAAATGGAAACTGTAAAAAGAGCCAAACTACTTGGCATCACAACTGATGACAAACTATCCTTTGAGAATCATATACTCAACTCAATCAAAAAGCCCCATTTTAAGCTTGCCAAACTCTATAGGCATAAACTCTATTTGGACAAGTCTAACAAGTTGAAACTAGCTAATAGTCTACTTCTACCCTCCCTCCTCTATGATTGCCCTATTTTCACTAACCTACCCACATTTCTCCTGAACAAACTGCAGTTGTACTACTATAAAATAGCCAAGTTTGTCTCCAACATTCCAACTCACACACATCATTGCCTGGCCATTAAATCTATAAAGTGGTTTGAGTTCCCTCATTACCTACATTACTCCTAACTTACTCTCACCCACAAACTACTAAATAATCCAAACTACTGCCCATCCCTTCAAACTATATTACAAAGACACACCCCTACTCAGCATCTTAGGTCCTCTAACAAGCAACTCTTAACCGTAACTAAACCCAACAAAAGAGCTGGACAACGTCTCTATTCCCATCCCATTGCCAAACTTTGGAAAGCGCTCCCTCTCTCTCTCTCTTACTCAACTAGACGCTTTAAAAACATTTAAATTTGCACTAAAAGAACACTATCTCAATAACCTTGTCTGTTCTTGTAGTCATATAATTAAACTCCCTTAAATGTTTTTGGCCACTATAAACTACAAATACTTTTACTAACTTAATATAGTTGCAATTTACACTATCTGTCTTCGTATCCGATCTCTCTTTTTCTTTACTTCTGTGGCTGAATAAACAGAATTGATTAAACAGTATTCTTACTTATGAGAATATACAAACAGAATTACTAAAAATCTAACACACTGGGTTTATTTTTCTTCTATTGTATACCTCTAAATACGTATTTGTCTTGTACAGCTACTTCAATTTGTATTGTGTAAAAACTTTCTTGACTTTCAAAGTTAAGCTGATATTATATAATTACATTTCACCTTTTTGTATTATTCATTTGCAGTTATTATTTTAAGTCTGCAAATGCAATCTTAATATCAACAGTATTTAAAAAAATCAAATTTAAAATAAGTTAAATTTCCTATGAAGTTGCTGAACTTTCTTGCTTGTGTTTCTGAAGGGACATATTTATAGATGATGTGGTTTTGTCAGTCTGGGTAGGGATACTATGGAGTTGATAGTTTCTGTGAATTATTATGTAACATTTTTTCCTGAATTTCTACTGTCTCTAATTCATAGCATAGATATAAATAAGAAAGTGCTTGTTTTATCATTACTGAGATACAGGCTTGTTTGGTTAGTGTCTATACATAGGATCATAGGAAGTTACTAGGCTATTGGCCTAGAGGTCCTTACAAGCCTAGCCAAGAATTTAGCCCATGTTCCAACATGTCAGGACCCTATGCCACTGTCCAGAAGGGACACAGGTGGAATCCCATGGATGTATTTTCTGTTCCCCATCCAGTTATCCAGGTTGTGCTTAAAAGGGGTTAATGAGGTACTCTGCTTGACACGGAGAGGGAAACTCTTCCAGAAAAAGGGGAGCATCTGGGACACAAATCTGTCCCGTGGGTTACTCGAGTGGAGCTTGACTTGCGGATATGCAGCAGTCCCATCAGGGCGGGGTCTGAGACTGCTTTATATGCCAGACAGAGGTCACCTCTGAGGAGTCTGTAGGAGACTGAGTAAAGGGACAGGGCCTTTAGCCTATCTGTGTAGGGTAGATGTTTGAGGCCCTGTATTCTCCTGGAGATGAACCTCTGTGGTCTCTCCAGCTGCTGCATGTGCTTTGTGAGGTACATGCTGAAAGGGGCATTGTAAGCAATAATGGGTCTTAAGAGGGAAGAATACAGAGATGTTATGACCACCTTGTCCCTGGATGAGATACCCTTACTAACATGGTGGGCCATGTAGAAAGCTTTCCGTACAACAGAGGTAATATGGTGATCAAAAGTTAATTTGCTATCAACCTGGGTGCCCAAGTCCCTTACGACTGATTGCATGCTTAGGACCATATTATTAATGTGATAATTTGTGGGGACTTAACTCTCCCCAAAGGGGATGATGATGCATTTTTTGGCCTTCAGTTTGAGGCCATGTTTCTAGCACCAGTCATTTGTTTGGGTGAGACCCTCTTGGAGGATGTCCCTATCACTAGGGCAATTGATGACAGCACCCAACTTGCAGACATCTGCAAACTTAGTCAGCCATATCCAATTGGTTTTAGCCTGCACCTCAGAAAAGTAAATCCCAAACAGCAAAGACCCTAAGACCGATCCCTGGGTTACACCAATTGTTATGGGTAAACTGGTTGAGGTGGCTTCCCTTATTTTGACTAGGAGAGTTCTGTCAGTGAGCCAGTTTGCTACCCATCTAGTAACATATGGTTTATCTATTATACCTGAGTGGGGAATAGTATTGAAGGCTTTGGTCAGGTCAAGGGAAGGTGGTGTGCACCATCTTCCCCTTGTTCATGGCCTTGGTGACTGTCTCAAAGAAGTCAACCAAATTTAACAGAAATGACCTCCCCTTGATGAAACCAAACTGTGTGGGATCAAGTGTCTGGAGGTTGCCAATGTCCTTGTTAATGAGATCCATGATAATCCATACCATGGCCTTGCAGATCAGGCTAGTTAGGCTGATGGATGTATAATTTGCTGGATTAGTGTCTGCTCCACCTTTGTGCAAAGGGATGACAGTGGCTGTCCTCCACTTAGTTGGGATGAAGCCAGTACTCAGACTTTGGTTGAATAAGGTGCCTAATGGTGCTGCAAGTTCCTGCCGGAGTTCATGTAGGATGCAGCCTGGGATGTTATCAGGTCCCATGGAGGCTCTATTTTTTGCCTTTGAGAGGGCAGTGATGACTTGCTCCCTAGAGATAAGGGGAGGGGGGGCAGTACTGTGGATGTCCTGTTTTACTGATGGGGGGAGGGGTGAAGTTTTCACTGAATCTGTCTGCCAGCAGGTTGGCTATATCTACTGCGTTTGTGTATGTGATGTCCTTGACAACCATTTCTGAGCAGATCTGGATGCTTCCCCTGAGATTGCAGACATATGTGAAGAAGGTCTTATGATTCTCTTTAGTAGATGTGGCTAGTTTAAACTGGAGGTTTGCTTTGGAGGGTTTCACTAGTGCTCTTATTTTTTGTTCAGGCTAAGGAGAGATTACTTCTAATTTGGCATCTGCTCTTTCTTGGTCCTGGACAGCAACTTTTTTCCCTTTATTCTAGAGTTTATTTATTGCAGATGTCCACCAGACAGGTTTACTCTTCCTTGAGGGTGATTTCATCTTGTCAGGTATTCTTGATTCCACACAGCTATATAAATGCTTATATAGTACTTTGGTGTAGCTTTGGACATATGTGCCAGTTCCAGGAAGGGGCTGTGAAGCTGTTTATACCTTGCCTCCGGAGGCTGTAATCAGCTTTGGAGAAGTTTTTTTGTTTCATCCTAGCTGGGGAGGGGGGTCAGGGGAGATGGTGACTTCAAAAGTGACTGCTTTGGGTTCGGGCTTACCAGGGATGATGACACTGTAGAGAGGCAGTGCTTACTCATGTTGGTTAATACCAAGTCCAAGATATTTACATCTCTTGTGGGGTTGTCGGACAACTGGTCCAGGGATTTGCATTGACAAAATCAAGGAATCTCTGGGTATTTGTGTTTTGGCATGAGTATTTCTTCCAATCTATGGTTGGATAGTTAAAGTCACCCAGTATCAGGGTAAAGGGTTGAATCTTGATAGATCTAAAGAGGTCCAAATAGGTGGAGTGGGCATCTTGAGTCAAAGTTGGAGGTCTATAGCTAGCTATGATTTGAATAGGGGTCTTGTCAATTGTTAACTGCACCTGGAGTGTTTCCTGTGCATCATACTTTTGACCAGCCTGGAGGTGTGTATGTCTTATATATATATATATATATATATATATATATATATATATATATATATTGCAACTCCACCTCCTTTTGCTTTGCTGTCCACAGTTTGGAGTCTGAATGTATGATAGGATGAGTAACCTGGTATGGTTGTGATGCTCTCCACAGCTTTGAACTAGGTTTCTGTGACTGCACAAATGTCAGCATTTTCTAGGGTTAAGAATGCTTGTAATGAGTGCAGTTTCATGTTTATATTTCTGGCATTTAGCAGCATGACCTTTAATTTACATTTTGCTGATATTTTCATGAAAATGTGCTATACTATTTATATACCTATTATTTATGACCATAGAATAGCCATAGGTGCAGACAAAGTTATATGTGACCACATAATAAAATCCCTCAAATTAAACATTACCAGCTGACACACAGCTGCTACAGAAGAATACAAAAAAGTAAATAATCTCCTTATCTGAAACTGCATGGTCTGAAACAATGGATCTGCTATACCAAAGACAGTGTCATCAAAGTGTGCCACATGATGGCGTTACCTCAGGAAGAAAAATATAAGGTTATTCCCTCCTATTTTTTAAACTTAAAAAATTTAAACAGGAACCATGTATATGCTAAAACAACAGTATGGACAGATAGCAGAATGTGTATATATGCCCAGAAGCACAATATTTCTTGTGGGAAAAACTATGCAAATTTTTTTTACTTGATATTTAAGTGGCAACAGTGCTGGTTTTAGTGGCAGGATTATCCAAAATTCTGGTAACATATGCACTGGGCTAATCCTATAGTCTCCATACACTAAGAACAGAATACTATTTTTAAGTAATAATTTGTATGATTAGATAAAGTTGTCCCAGTTTTTCCCCTTACTTTTAACGTACAATATTAACAATGCTTTGCAGAAGATATGAGTAGTTTTGCACTAATATCCACTCCTGAAAATGTAAGATTTTATGGCTTCTGACTTTAATTCATTGGGGAAGGTACTAGCATGAGGTGTGTGGCCTAATCTTCCTTTATGTGCTGCGGACAGTCCTCATCCATGTTTATCTGTTTCCAGTGTGAGTATGGCATTATCTCTTGCCTCCGCCATTCCAATGTACTGATGAAATTTCTCACATATAACCTGCAATATTTAACCATCCCTACCTGACTGTAGCTAGTAGTGGCCAGTACCAGGACTACATCATGGCAGATCCGCTGCTGGACAACCAAGGCCTTGCATGTATCAGAAGGTAATGATAAAATTTGTCTTTGGCTTGCACCCCTATCTACAGGCACGCCAGTGGGTACTGCTATCTCTGAAATGGTAGCATCTTCTTTAAGGTGTTCAGGTTGTTCGCAAGACAACGGTGATGAGCTACATTGTCTCTCCCTCCCCTGGTTGTAATGTTATGTCCTCATTGTACTGAGTATATGAACCAGTGTTACTGCCAGTTATCCACCTGTTGTGGAGTTGGGGGATTTCCCAGTACACTTTGAAACTATGTGCCAATTTCTACTGGCTGTATCATGATTATTATGAGAGTTAAGGCATTATCAGGCATTATCATCAACAGCCATTTTACTGTCAATATCAGCATGCAATGCTGGTACACTGGAAATGTTTGGTTCTGGTACTAACCCATCAAAAATTAAGATATGACATGGTTGCTCATACCTTTGACAATAACAGTGGTTTAGCTATAAACAGATGATGGCCAGATTTACCATGCAGGCAATGTGCAGTTTCTTGTATGGCTGATGTGTATGGGGACCCTGGTAATGAAAAATTTTATGGGTTATATGTATGCAAGTATCCTGTGCAGTATATGTCAGCACTAAGTATTGCCATCAGCTATGCACTAATCTTCCACACTGAATAACTGAGACTGCTGCAGTGGTCTGAAATGATTGATGTCTGCACCATCTCTGATGATTCCTGTGGTATCCTCAAAGCCTTCAGTCTTTATGGGGAGACGGTACTGCTCATCAGGGATTAATGGGTGGAGTGTGGAAGGGCTCTCATCAGTGCTGCTGCAGGCAATTGAATTCAATCTAACTCTTCTCCTTGCATGTCCCACTAGGATAGGTCATTTGATCCTTTCCTACACTGCATTATCCACCACTATTTGAGTCCATATCTTAGCTCTCTCTGCCTGCCTTGGCCTTCCCTTTTGCAAACACATATTTCCTGTATGTCTTCAGAGATTCCATGAGGATGTAGTTCTCCTTCAGACTAAAATTTTCTGTCTGGTGTCTTGATCCGTGCTCCTGCTGCTGGAGCATGTTGGAACCTGAAAGCGCATATTTTGCCCTATAATTAAACCAGCCTCCCACACATGACACACATTGTTAACAGTTTTCTAATACAAATTACATTAATTGCCTAACTATGAAGCATTGTGTGTATAAGTGCTGTATGTTATGGTGTGTTTTGGGTATTCTTAAGTACTGCATAACCGTTCTATGCTACTGCTCAGCTTTTCTGTAACCGTTTCAATGTACGTTAAGGCCAGTCAGTACCTGAACACATTCAAACAGCAGTAAAAATAGCATCTTGCACATCATACCTCTCAGCTGTCCAGATTTTTTCCTCATATTTTTGGTCTGTTCCTCATAAAATTGTGGTTTTCACTTAAATCATTAGCAAATCAATGAGGACTGAAATTATTTATTTATTTATTTATTTATTTATTTATTTGCATTTGTTAACCGGGTTGGTCCAGCTGGGTAAGAATTACCCTTTTTCAGTGGAGACCCGAGGGGAAAAGCCCCAAACAGACATACAAATACATACGAATAGAGACAAATTAACAATATTACAGAGGAAAACAATATTATGGGTACAATGGATAAGAAAAACAAACAATGAAAATTTGAGAATATGAGTAAGGTAGGCCAGAGGCATGCATGCAAAAGATTTATGAAAAGGTGTTCTGAGCAAGATCTCTGAATTAAGTAAAAGTAGGCAAAGAAATGATGATTTAGGTGTGGAGTTAGTAGTGTGGGAGTTTTAGGTGGGAGCATGTGAAGGACATTCCCATTTGGAGGAGAGATGGGAGAGAAGCATGGATTTGAAATTGTTGTGGTTAGGTATATTACGTAGTGGTGTGGGGAGATTGTTCCATAGTTTGGCTATAGTGTGGGATAGTAGTAGTTTACCAGTTGGGTGGATGGGTTTGTGTACATGCAGGAGGTTTTGGCCTGTGGATCTCAGGGTATGGGTAGGTGTGTAGGGTGTTAGAGATTTAGCAAGAGAGGGGCATTCTGCTGGTTTAAAGATGAGTTTGTGGGCTGTTGTAAGTTGTAGGTACTTTAGGTGGTTGTGGAGTTCTAGCCAGTTTAGGGTGTGTAGGGAGTGACAGTGATGGGAAGAGTTCTTTGAATTGGTTGCAAATTTGCAGATTTTGTTGTAACAGGCCTCAAGTTTAGCATGGAGTCCGAGTTGTAGGTTGGATAATAGGGGAGCACCGTACAAGAGAGAGGGGAGAAGGAAGAAAGGAGAAATCAGAAAATAATGGCACACATTTGAGTTTCAGACAACATATTCTTCAGAAAATTCATGCTAATGCTAAACCTGTCAACTTTCTAAGTTTGTAAGAGCGATATGTAAAAAGTGTCCCATTTTTGGGCCTTTGTCCCCCCATTATTTGTATCTTTGTTCAGATTTCTTGCTCTAAGAGGTTGGAAGGTATGTTTCACATTCCTACTTCTGTCATCCAGAAGGCTGTAAAATACTATAATCTTTCATGTCCTACCAGTAAACAAATGTTTTTGGCCAATAAATCTTCCTTAATTTTATAAGTTGATGTGCTTCCCTAATAATTTCTGCTTATTCTCTCTGTTATTAATTGCTTTCAGTTTGTTCTCACTTTATCAGAACTGTCGATGAGAAACATGGCTTAGCACAATTGAAAATGGCAGCATTAAATCTATTGGCATAAACTGAGGGTGATTTAGAAATGTACTATGCAAATAATGTTCAATCAAGCTGAACTCAATAAAACACAAGATAGCACAAGTGTGCATTCATTCCAATAGCTGTAAAATTACTTCTGCTACTCGAGGGTGAACTGTGGACATAGGTGATGAGTGCGGGAACATGTCTGAGGTACTAGCATGCTTCAGTCACACCACAGTGTACTATATTTTCTGTACATCTATGTAGTATATAGGTTCATAGGTAAGTACTTAGATAGCTGCCATTGCAGGCCACTGTAAGCCCAGACACTTTCACTTTTTGTGCTTGAAATAACCTGTCCCATTGGTTATAGATTAGCCTTACCCATCCCATGGATGATAATTATATATTACCCTTAATGAGAATAACTGGGATCATGCTGCAGATAATTTGAGGGGCCCCATGCATGGCATAAAACATTTAGGAGCTGCTTCTGTCCATTAGTAGTACAGAGGGCAGTCCTGGGGTAAATTTTCTGTTTCCCTTCCACAGATCTAAGCTACATTTGAATATGAATAGGGATGAACTTTGTTTTATATAGATGAGGAGCCTGTTCCACTCCAGAGGTATCCTCTGTGAGATATACCTGTCCCTCCAAACTCTTCTGTTGATGTTGCAGAAGAGGTTTAGATTCCTAAACTGAGTATTTCTGATGCCATTTGACTTGCTGACAAACAGTAAAGTAAAACCATCAGTAATGGTTTAGAGGATGCATTGTATACCAGACACAGGTCACCTCTTAGCAGTCTGCAGGATACCAAGTACAGTGACAGAGCTTTGAGTTGGTCCATGTAAGATGTGTTGTTTAGACCTTGTATCCTTTTAGTACAGTACCTCTGTGGGTGTTCCAGTTGTTGCATGTGTCTGGACAGATACATGGCAAAGGGGGCATTGCATTCAGTGACTGGCCTAATGAGGGCTGAGTACAGGGGTACAATGCCATCCTTAGATCTAGACACAATTCCTTTGTTTATAAGCTGTGCAATGTAAAAGGACTTTCTTAAAACAGACAGATGTTGGTCAAAAGTTAGGTCACGGTCCACATAAGCTCCCAAATCCTGAACAACTGGGTCAGCTCTTAGACATGTATTGTCAATGTGGTAGTTCCCTGTGGCAGATGACTTCCCTAAGGCTAGAATAATGCATTTTTGGTATTTAGTTTCAATCCATGATTTTGTCAACAGTTATTTATTTGACACAAATATTCCTGCAGGATGACTAAGTTATTTGGGGATTCAATGATTGCTCCTAGCTTGCAGTCTTCTGCAAATGTAGTCAGCGTGAGTCTTTGGTATTGGCTTTTACTTCAGGAACATAAATGCCAAGCAGGAGAGATCCTAGCACAGAACCCTGGGAGATGCCACTGGTGACTTGTCTCTTTGTGGAGGTAACTTCCCCTATTTTGATTATCTGCATCCTATCTGTGAGCCAGATAGCAATCCAGTGGGTTTCGTAGTGGTTTATTCTCGGTTTATTTAGCTTTTCTACTATGCCTGAATAGGGTATTGTGTCAAAAGCTTTGACTAGGTCAAGGTATGCCATGTGTACTGTTTTGCCTTAATCCATTGCTTTGGTAATACTTTCAAAACAATGCACCAGGTGGATTAAGCATGACTTGCCATTGATGAATCCAAACTGAGACGTGTCCAGTGTTTGGAGGATCCCTATGTCTTGATTTTCATGGCTATGCATATAAGGCTGGTCAGACCTATAAGTCTGTAATTTCTGGGTCTGTGGAAGGTCCGCCCTTATGCAGAAGAATGTCTGTAGCAGTTCTCCATTCACTTGATACAAAACCTGTATGAAGGCTGAAATTAAACAGTGTTGTTAGGGGTGTAGTGAAATCATGCTTCATGCTATTTAAGATGCACCCAGGGATATTGTCAGGACCCATTGATGAGGTATTTTTAGCTTTTCATGGCACTTTTAGGATTTGGTCTTGTGTGATAGATGGAGGTGAGCCAGTTTCAGGTATATCTGGAGGGACAGATGAAGGGGAGAGGGGGTAAGTTAAAGCTAAATTTATCAGCCAGTAGTTTTACTATATCTTCAGCCTCAATGTGGGTAATATCGTTCACAATCAGCTCAGCACCCTGCTATGTTGTGCTTTTGAGATTATGAACATAACTAAAAAATACCTTTTGATTGTGTTTGGCTTGGGTAGCTATGTTAGCATCAAACTTAGCTTTGGGGGATTTTATTAAGCTCCTGAGTTGTTTATTTCAATGACAAGGGCTGTAAAATTCTGGGAATTACTCTTCTTACTTTTGGTCAAAATTATTTTCCTTTCATTATAAAGTTTATTGATATTTTGGTTCCACCATGTAGGTTTGTTTCTGGGGTTTGCTTTGCACTTACTCCTACAGTGTACAGCTGCATCTGTGCAGCTGTTTACATGCAAGTATAGTGTGGCGGTATCCATTTCTAGGTATTCAGTTGAGCTAACTGGGTTTCATCGGGATTTAAAACTTGCCAATGTATCACTGAGGAGTAGGTAGTTTATCTTAAAGAAATTTCTAAAGGTACCTTGGGTGGAAGGGATCTCTGGTTTCAGTTTTATTCTGAAGGAGACTGCTTTATGATCAGACATAACAAATGATAAGATACACATGGGATGATGCAAGATTCACCTGTATTAGTAAGGATAAGATCCAAGATGCTATTCCCCCGGTAGGTACTCTGACTAATTGTTCATGGGCATTTGTATTGACAAAGTCCAGGAATATCTATACTTGTGCACTAGTGGTGGTGTAGGTTTCCCATTCTATAGTTGGATAGCTTAGATCACCTACAAAAATGGTATTGGGTTAATACTGAATGATTCTGATTCCTGTAGATAGGCAATGTGACTTGCTTTTGTCATAGAAGGTGTTCTATAGCTAGTCAAAATATGGTATGGGACCTTTCTGATGGTTATTTCGACATGAAGAAGCTTTTGTGCATCACACTGCTTTATCAGCCTTGATGTGAGTCTGTTATGGATGTAGATTGAGACACCCCCACTTTTTCCCCATCTTGCGCAATAGCTGCTCTAAAAGTGTAGAAGGCATTATAGCCCTGCACAGAGGGAGTGCTCTGCACTATTTTAAACCATGTCTCAATTACCATATAGATATCAATGTCTTCTAGGGAGAGAATAGTTTGTAGGGAATAGAGTTTCTTTTCCAGGCTCCTAGCATTGATTAGTAAAACCTTAATATTTTAATTTGCTTGTTTCATTATACTGGTAGGTTTATCAGGTAGGCATTGCCTAAATAAAGGCACTGCGGGGATGGATAATGTATTTGCCAGTAATCAAAACCTTAGAGGGGACAGATGCAGGCCATCCATGGTGAAGCAACACGCTCTGTCAATCATATCCTCCAAGGTTGACACATATTGGATCCCTGTTGAATAACACCAAAAACTAAGCTAATTATTAAAGTCAATTATTTTTTGCTGATATTGTGGCATCACCTTGGCAAATGCAGAATACTGTTCAATGCTAAGCTCATGCCTGCCTTGGACACACAGTCTGAGAGCTCCATCAAGTCTGTTAAAACATAGTTCATTTATTAGTAGTCAGTACTACCACTACATCATTAATACCCTTAGAATAATAAAAAATACAGTTTTTGTGAAAGGGGGAGAATTACACATCTTCTGAATTCCTTAAAAATTACTGTGGGATGAAACTACGACATGCATTAAAAAGTTTCATCCCATGGTAACAAAAATTGTGTGATTAGTAAAAAAATGTTAAAGCATACATACATACATACATACATACATGTTTATGTACATAAGCAGCAAACAAATAAATCCAAACCAGCCCAGAAGTTGAAAATGTTGAAACACAGGTGCCCAGTAGGAAGGTAGCTGGAATAAAGAAGTTGAACCATGACAAAGTAAAATCTTTGTTTAATACAAAATGGTGAGCGCTTTCACAATGGTAACCATTGCTGAATGGTTACCATTGCAAAAGCGCTCACTATTTTGTATTAAAAAAGAAGATTTTACTTTGTCGTGGTTCAGCTTCTTTATTCCATGTACCTTCCTACTGGGCACCTGTGGCTCGACATGTTTTATGCACATGTTAAGTACACAGAAATGCACCCCTCAAACCCAAAAAAGGAAGGCAACAAACTGTGCAGGTATTAAGCTGTGGGATGTTTTCCATTTAACTAAAAACATAAAACAATGCCACTGAAAACAAAAGGTAGACGTCCATTTTATTGTGCTGCAGTCTTATTAAACAGCCTTCACCACTTTCCACAAGTAACTGCAAATGGTATGTATGGGCTTGCATAGACTTGAGCTCACTTACAAACAATGACAATATCCAAAAGACAATTGACATTCATGCTGCTTCCATCGCCAGAAGTATAACTGGTTCAACCAGCACCCTAGACCAGTACTGTGAAACAACACCCCATCCTCTTCGCTGTTAGGTCAAGAGCAAAAAAAAAAAATCACTTCACTGTAATAAGCCAATTGGCTTGTTGCAGCTAAATGTATGACCCTCCTTTAAGCTCTTCACTGGTGAGCAAAAAGAAAGTTCCTTTGACTGGCACACCAACCAGATGGCCAGATGCATGACACACTCCCTCCCTCCTGCCCCAGTCATTCAGGTCCCATTTCTATACCATGCCCCCAGCCCTCCCTCAACACTACCTGCACAGAGCACTACAGAGCTTCTGCTTTAGTTAAAAAAAATGTCTCCTTTTTAAACTGTAGCAAACTGCTTGGTATAAGTGTAGCACAGTTACCACAGTTTATACTCTGCCTGCATGTAGCACTACAGGGCTTGGGTTTTAGTTAAAACTGTTTTTTTTTTTACTTTTAAACTGTAGCAAACTGCTTGCAACATAGCAAGCAGTTGCTATAGCTTAGAACACGTATGGAACTACAGCACTCAGGTTTGTCCACAAATGCAATACTGGCTTTTAAAAACCAGTATTGCATTAATGGAAGATCAGGATCAGCTGGTCATGCCCCCAACAGTATTCCCGGGGCAGTTGCCCCTCTCACTCCACCCTAAATATGCTACTGTCCATCGCATATTACCACACAATATTTAACACATTTTCTGATGTTTCAGGCTATTGAAAATTTTGATAGACATTTCTGCACAACACTTCACTTTCCTGTAATCAACATTGTTCACTGACACTCAACACATTTACATAAAAGTGTAGTGCTGCTCTTCATCATATGTGGTGTGTGTGTGTGTGTGTGTGTGTGTGTGTGTGTGTGTGTGTGTGTGTGTGTGTGTGTGTGTGTGTGTGTGTGTGCACGCACCTGTGACAGTGTATATGCTAAGGGTTAGGGTTAGGTAAAGGGCAAGTTTTAGTGTGTTATGTATGAGTGTGTACAGGTTACTGCTAGAGTAAGAGGGATAGTTTGGGTGTGTGTATGTGCGAGTGTATGTGGATTAGGTAAGGATTAGCTAAGGGATACATTTAGTGTGTGCTTTTCTATGTGTGTGTGTGTGTGTTTGTGCACGCGCACCCAAGCACAAGCACGAGAGTATATAGGTTACGGTTAGCATTAGCATTACTTAAGGGCGATAGATATATAGTCTTGTGAGTATGTGTTGGTGCATGTTTGTCTATTTGAGCCAGTTCTGTGAAGTGGTAGTGGTAGTGTTACATTAAGATTTTTGTTAAGGTAAGGTGTAGGGTTAGGGTTCACACACATTACTAAGGCTGTGCAGGAGGCAAAGTGTGTTAATCCTAACCTATCTGTAAACCTAAACCTAACCGTAACAATAACCCTGCCCATAACCCCAACCTTACACCTTACATTAAAAAAAACTTTGTGTAGCGCTGCCACTATTCAGACTAATTTGGGCTAATGTTATGGAGGGGTTCTGGCGTAAGGATTGGAAAAGGAAACTGTTTTCCTTTTGCTATCTTTTGAACCTTCAGAGTGTTAGACATTTTCAGAAATATAAGCATTTTAATTGTTTTTGCTGGTGATTTTTACATTTGTCATTTAAACATTTCAGTCATACTTTAATCTAATGAGTATGTCATTATTCGTTGATTGTCAGTCCCACACCTTTGACTACACAAACCATCAACCCTTCAAAGCATCAAAACAAAGCCAGTTACAAAAATAGAACAAATATCCTTTTACAGTTATACAACTACTAACACAAACTAGCCAGTCTGCAAAATACTGCTGGCAAAACCTGTATTTTATAATGAAATACTAGTATGAATTTACAAAATCAACAGTAACTGAGCAGCAACAATGCTAGTTGCTCAGCCATTATTCTACACAGTCATGGAACAGAATGTTTTATGTGGAGGCTCCACCCCATTCTCTTACAGATGTGAAGTCGCCATCCTCACTAACTTAATTACACTAGCTCCTTGATTACATACCCATGACCAAAGTGAAATACCAGGTACAGTGCTACAGTCATCAAGGTGCGACCCGACTACAACCCTAATCAACAACATATGCATTCAAAGGGTAGTGACACCTCTTTTAACTATCAAAAAGCTGTGCACTTAATTAAATTCATAACAAAGAAAATATTAATCCTTATTCATTACCTTGGTGCAGCGGTAGCGTTGCTGCCTCACAGCAAGAGGTTCTCCCGTTCGATTCTCGGCTTGGGTTGGGAGTGCCTTCTGTGTGGAGTCTGCATGTCCTCCCCGCAGTCAAGTGGGCGTTTGAAAAACATGTGTTGAATGGGCGTGCCTTCGTTGAAGGTTGGGTATCGGGCTGGCAACTCGACACCATAAAAAACAACTGCCAATCATTAGCGGACCGGAGTTCTGCTGTGCTGACCCCTAACCGGGAAAAGCTGAAAGACAAACAACAACATTCATTACCTTTCATTCCTAAATCTGCACTGCCTTTATTGAAATAGTCCTCTGCTCTTAATCATTTTGGTTTATTTTTTCGTGAGGTAAAGTCTAACTTTGAGTGAAACATGGGTTTAAATTTATCACTGTTGCTTGTACTGAATGAGTATTTCCTCTTTCACATTCTTTGACAGTTTCTGGTCCATTTCATTTTTCTAAATTTTTCAGAAATTTGTCTAACTAGATTGTTTCATTAGCATTTGTTGATTTTGCCATAGCTTGCAAAACTGAATACCGATATAGCCGAGAAATGCAATTTATTCCAAACTCTTATTCACCTATTTAAACCTACTTTCACAAATTTTCAAAACTATTTAATTTTTTTCATTGCTCATTTGTCTTGTGTACACCATCTTCTAGTTGAGATTCTGATTTAACTGAGTCAAATCTGCAGTTTATCAGGAATCACTTAGGGTTCAAATCTTTTCAGGAATTCCCACTCCCTTTTCATAACAGGTCTATACTATCTTCATGATATATCATAAAGCCAAGCTGCTTTCCTTTTTTCCTGAAGTGATGGAGTTCTACAAAGTGTGCAGTTATTCTAAGACTGATTTCCATGTTTTTGGATCTGTGGGATAGTTCATTATGTATGGCACTTTCTTAACACCAAATTCATTCACTATGCCTTCACTAGAATAATACTGATTGGCTTTAATTTCTTGTAGGATTTACTGATATGAAACATAGTTTCAGATGTGTGCACCACATATACTAAGAAAGATATAGCAGATCTACTAGCTGACAAATTTAACTCCAATTTTACCCCCCAGCTCACAGACACCCCCAGGAAATACCATCAACCATTACTCCTCAACTATCTATAGAGAACAGGTCTTCAATGCATTCTCCAAGGCCAAAAACACTTCATCAATGGGCCCTGATAATATCCCAGAATTCCTCCTTAATAGCATTAAATATGACCTATCAGAACCACTAGAATCACTATTTAACCATAGCCTCCAGAAAGGCTTTGTCCCAAGTGAATGGAAAACTGCAACTGTCATCCCTCTGCTCAAGGACGGGCCATCTATAGACCCAGGTAAATACAGACCTATAAGTCTGACTAGTCTCATAAGCAAAGCCATGGAAAGAATTATCACAGAAGTGACAAACAACAACATAGAAAACCTTCAGACACTGAATCCAACCCAGTTTGGTTTCATCAAGGACAGGCCATGTCTACTTGACCCTATGAACTTCTTTGAGAAGGTCACCAAACAATGGATAAGGGCAAAATGGTGCATACTGCCTACCATGACCTGGACAAAGCATTCAACAAAATGCCCTACTCATTCATTGTAGGCAAACTCACAAAAGTAGGTATAAACCTCTTATTTCACCCACTGGATAGACAACTGGCTCAAAGATAGGACCCAAAAGTTAGGATAGGAGAGTCTACTCCCACAAAAAGTCCAGTTACTAGTGGAGTCCTTCAAGACACAGTGCTGGAATAACTCTATTTTGGCATCCATTTCTCTGAAATCAATGCCATTCTGAAAGGCCTCAGGCTGACCTAGTTTTCAGATGACTGCAAACAAGGTACAGTTATAGAATTCCCCCCAAAGACACAAATACCCTCCAAGAAGGTCTGACACAGAGCAATAACTGGTGCCAGAGCCATGGTCTAAACTGGTGGCAAAGAAATGCATAAGAGTATCCTTTGGGATGATAGTGAACCCTGGAAACTACCACATTGATAATATACCCCTAAGAGTAGACCCAGTGGTCATGGATTTGGGAATGCATGTACCATACCTCTGAACCGTACTGAATTCCTCGGTATTTACCAGTTTTGAGGGCAAAATAATGGGGTTCCACAAATTCCCAAGTGGTCCCTTTAATTTCCAATTTTTTTTTGCTTAGTTTTTTTTTTTTTTGTGTTGCAACTTTAAATTTATGGATAATGTCACCAGACATCTCCAGCCTACAGAGGCATGTGACATCAGCTTGTTGGACATGGTCAGATTGGAGGGAATAAAGCAGCAATGGCATTGGCAGCTGTGGAAATTTAAGTTTCAGTACAGTCAGGAAACACCCACATGCTGCAGCCCGCAGGGCAGGATGAGAAATGGGCTGCCAGGTAAGAAAAAAATGAAAACATGCCCCTCCATTGTATTTCAAATGTTCTATCTACTAGTTTACGCTCAAAATGTGTGGTTCATTATTAGCAGCAGCTATTTTATTTAAAAAGAGTTATTGACCACTCTGGGGTATTATTCTAATTTAAATGTGCTTGATATACTAGTTTATACTCTGTGTGTGTGTTTCTGGCAGCAGCTCTCTATTTAAGCAGAGTAGATCATTATTGGTACCAGATCTTGATTTAAGCTTAAGCAGAGTAGTTATTGGTAGCAGCTCACAGTCGCTGTGGATCATTCGTTATTTTATTTAAACAGCGTTATCGGCAGCAGCTATTTGTAGAGAGTTATTGGCTGCAGCTATTTTATTTAAGTCGATGGCAGAGTAGTAGTTAGTTATTGGCAGCAGTTCGCAGCTGGTACATTCATTATTTTATTTAAACGGACAATGGTAGCAGCTATTTGAACGGAGTTATTGGGAGTAACTATTTTATTTTTAAGCTGATGGCAGTGTAGTAGTTTGTTATTGGCAGCAGCTCACAGCTGGTACGTTCATTATTTTATTTAAACAGACTTACTGGTAGCAGCTATTTGAACGGAGTTATTGGCTGCAGCTATTTTATTTAAGCTGATAGCAGAGTAGTAGTTAGTTATTAGTAGCAGTTCACAGCTGGTACATTCATTATTTTATTTAAACAGACTTACTGGTAGCAGCTATTTGAACGGAGTTATTGGGAGCAGCTATTTCATTTTTAAGCTGATGGCAGAGTGGTAGTTGAACGGAGTTATTGGGAGCAGCTATTTTATTTATTTTATTTAACTGGCAGCTATGATGTTACTGTATTGTTCTATGCACCTTGCAACTAATTCACTTGTTCGTTATTTTAACAAAATAGAGTTATTGGCAACAGCTCCAGTGTATTATAGCAGCCAGCAGTGTGGTTCTGGCAGCAGGTGTGTGTGTGTGTGTGTGTGTGTGTGTGTGTGTGTGTGTGTGTGTGTGTGTGTGTGTGTGTGTGTGTGTGTGTAAAATGCCCCAGTTAGGGTTACTCAGACTGAAAACCCTGAGCCTTAAGTACAAGGAACAAGATCCTAAACTCTACCCAAACCACCAACCCTTGTGACTGAAGGAGATCCAAAGTTTTACAGAATGTCTGGAATGTACTTTTATTCTGTTCCTCTTAAAATTTGTGGTTTTCTGGCAAATCAGTGAGACGTGAATTCACTAAATAATGAGAGCCATTTAATTTCAGTTTTCTTATCTTTCAGGAAAGGCGTGGTAACACAAACATTTTATTCTAGCAAGTTTTCTAAGATTATACAAACAATGTTTAAAATGTGTCCCTGGTTTTGGGCTTTTGTCCCCCCCAATAATTTTTGGATTTTTCCAGATTTCTTGTGCTGCATAGTTCTTCAGGTGGACAAGTTTAGTGTTGCTTATGCCAAGTCTGCTTGTGTTGCTAGTAGCACAACATGTAGAAATGATTTGAAAATAGACCAAAGGTAATCTTTATCTGTTACTGGTCAGATGCATTTTCTTTGAATGTGGGTTTTGGTGCTGTTTTAATGAATGTGAGTTTCAAGGGCAGAGAAGTTTTAATGCTAAGTCTGTTTTCATTGTGATACTGTATTGCTTTGTTTAGCAGATGGCTATTTGTGCTTGTGCTATAAAATGTAAAATAAAAGTTCTAAATGAAATTCAAATAATCATCATAGAAGTAAAGCAGTATGCACATTAGTGATTATGGTAAATGGGATAAATAGCCAAGTAATGGGACATTGGAATGACTGCAAGGGGAAGTGTTGTGTATAGGGAGCCCCATCTGACCATGGTTTTGTGAGGGAGGAAGGGTGGCAAACTCAAAGACAGCCCCAGGTGGTGCAAACTCAAGCTATGCTACTGATCAGTAGGCCATAGAGAATGACTTTTGGAGGTCCTAGCAAACTATAATATTTTTTTGCTAAGATTAGAATATTGCCTACCATTAAATGCCCTACTTTTACCACAAAACCCACATACTGCAAGTCACCAAAAACAAAATCCTAAGGTTCATAATCTTCTTCCTTCCCAATGAACATTATTGCTACAAATTTCAAAAGAAAATTACTACAGGGTCTGGGCTGGGCTGCTGGGGCCATATTTTGGTTGTCTGTTCTTCAGTTTGCATTTAAAAGTCGGTATCCCACAATTCCATTGAAGTGGGTGGGGTCACATAATTGTGTATGCAGATTTTATGTTAATCAGCCTACAGATTTGTACCTATTTTTATGGGCCTTTGTCCAGATTTTTGATGTTTCCAGGTTAAGAGGTATGATGTAGACAGTAACCTAGCATTTGACCATCCTGTGTCTGCAGTAGAAAAGAAATCAATGTATGTTGCACAACCTTATAAGCAAGGGTATGACACCTAGGTACAAGGATGTCATTGTTCTGTATACATAGTCCTCATCAGATCAATCACTGAGTACAGTGGCCCCTTCAGTATGTACCTGACCAGGCATATACAACAACTGGAGTGTCCACAGAGGTTTCTCAGAAAAAGAATACAAGGTTCAAACAACATGTCCTCTGCCAACTACCTCAAAGCTCTGTCCCTATACTCAGTCTCCTATAGACTGCTGAGAGGCTGGCCTATAAAACATCCTCTGATCCTGCACATGATGAATATGTTGCATATCAGGAAAACAAATAGCATCAGTTACCTGATCCTGAGGCTTAAACCTCATCTGCAATATAAATAAGACATGTTGGTGAGACAGGTATGTGTCTCAGAGAATACCCTTCTCTAGAACAGGCTTTCCATCCATGTAGAGCAGAATTCTTTCCTAATGCAAGTCAAGCGTACCTTGAACCATTGGATAGGCACTGGAAATTTACCTGTGGACTGGTACCGCTGTCTCGATTAAACAGAAACAGCCTGTAAATGCTTAACCACCCATGCCCAAGCCAATATATATATATATATATATATATATATATATATATATATATATATATATATATATATATATATATATATACTCCTTAAAATAATTTGTCAGACGTATTAGGGAAGCATGACTAGGCTTAAAAAGGCCACCTGAGGTCATTAAGCTAGTAATTACCTATCAACCTGCTAGAAGCATTTTTAACATGCATTTGTCCAAGGCTTCTCATCTGTCAGGATTTATTAACAGCTTAAAAACCTGCATCTCTTTCCTTTTGCTACACATCTCCTTCTCTCTTCCTGCTGTCCTTATTTATGTGGCCAAAGTAGAAACCTGACCATCATATATGGGTCATATTTATGCCTGTTGTCTTTTTTTTTCTTCTCTTACACCAAATAACATCCTCCTTTTTGCCTGTGTAAACAACCTAAAGCAGAAGTCAATCCAGCCTTATAGGTGTAGCTACTCTCTATAAAGCAATATATTTACTCTCCACATCTCTGAATCATGTAAGTGGCTGTATCCCTGGTCTGCTCCTTACAAAACTTAGTATAAGCACCTCTGAATCGCAGTTATCCTTTAGTCAACATGGGTCTATATCAGTTCACTGAAACAGCTGAAGTTTGAACACCATATGTTCGAACTTCGAACCACGAAGTACAAAAACATCGAAGTCTTAGAACAGCGATTTTTTTTTCCAGGGAAAAAATCTCTGCTCCAAGAAATACACACACAACACAAGCATACCAAAAAAAACAGCAATCCACACACAAACACTTAAAATCCTACATCTAACCCTACACTAAACTGTACATACACTACTATCTAGCCACTTACCTTAACCCAAACCCTAACCCTAAGGTCCATCACTATCACACACTCACCTGACCCACGCCCTAACCCTAACTCACCTATCCCACCCTAACCGTAAAGTCTGTCACTATCGAACACCCACCTCACCCGCACCCTAACCCTAACTCACCTAACCCGTGCCCTAACGCTAACGTCCACACAATTGCACACTTACCTGAACCTGACTCGTAACTTCCCACCAAAGTCCTGATAATCGCGAAGCCACAGAAACGGCCCACTGAATTCTTTCCCAGGGAAAGAATTCGGTGTTCCACTGCTTCACGATAATCAGTGATCGAACTTCACAGTTCGAACATCTGGTGTTCGATCGTCAGCCATTTCGACGGATTGATATAGACCCAGTCAACATTACACACTTAGCTCTACTTCGCACAGTGTCCATCTTAAGTATCATCATCACATCCTTGTAACTCATCAACACACTGTGTGCCAAGAACTTTGTCTCTGGACCCGTCTTTAATAATTTAATAACACGTAATTTACACTATATAACGTATTGTATTTAAAACGTAATGCTTACTACATGGCATAGGTTATGACTGAGAAACTTCAGTCCAATAAACTTAAACAGAAAACTAAATTTATCAATTAAATAAATAATTAATCCTCTGGACTTTTAGAATAAAGATACCATGTCACAGAAACATTGGTCAACTGGCAAATATTTGCAGATGACACATGCTTTACTTCAGACTTAATTTGAGACGTCCTCTTGATAGGCTTGTCTCATGCCAGGAATCTAAACTAATGCTTTGTGTTCAGATCCTACATGTCCAGGAAATTGACAGTTATGACACAGGAAGGCCCTGACTTTTTATATTCACTAACTAACTTGTTCTGCAGGGTATGGCTTGAGGTCTGATAGGACAAGATACAGATGACATATCAGTGTGTACAAAAATTTGGAGCCTCCATGAGTATAACCCTTGACTATTCCTGACCCTTTCCCCAGCTAGGAACCTAACAATGTGGACTCTATACAGAAGTGGAAACTACACTTCTATCAGCGTGAACAGTATGACAAATATAAACTCTCTGGAAGAGTTCAAATCTGTAATAAGAATTAGAGTCATGTTCTTTACTAATCAGGCCTCATATTCCCTCTGAGACTTACATACCCCATCCCCAAGATCAACCCACAAACTTATGCTAACACTATGTAACCAATCATGCAATCTTCACCTGTCTGTGATCCTTCAGCCAACTCAAAATGGACCCCTTCTTTTTTATTTCTGGAAGATCTTAGCTATATTTGTCAGAAAACTGTCATAAACTTTAAACCATATATGTAACCCATATTCACATCCTGTTTTCATAAGGATATGTGCCAAACAGATATCTAAACCTCTAGCACATATCTTCAATATATCCATCATCACAGGTAGAATCACCTGCAGTTCAAATACTTATTTATAATTCCAGTTCCAAAAATTCCAACAGCCTCCTTTCCTTGGGATCTCTGACCTATATCCATTCTTTGTCCTATAATTTTAAAGGCACCCTTTACATGCTCTAACTTTTAGAAGCTTGAGCAAAGCTCCACACACACACACACACACACACACACACACACACACACATATATATATATATATATATATATATATATATATATATATATATATATATACACGCACACACACACACACACACACACACATATATATATATATATATATATATATATATATATATATATATATATAGACATAAACACAGAACACAAAAATCTTCAGAGCTTTCTTGCACCACAAAAAGAGGCAGTAGCCCTGAAAGTGAGGAAAAAATCAAGTTAATTCACTATTCATGAGCCCCTGGAAAATAGTCCTAGCAAAGCCTGCTCTAGTCCTGGAAAAGAAATCCAGTTTGTTGTGCTTTGTAAATGTATGCACTGAGGACCAAGTTGTTGCCTCTAGAACACTTCTACAGTCTACCCCTTTTCAGAAAACCACCAAAGCTTTAGTGGAAGAGGTTCTACCCCCTACCTGGAAGTGGTGTGTTATGGTAAGAACAGCAAAAATAAATAGCATGAGAAAGCATCTAATAATTGTCTGCGTCGACTATGGCTGCCTTTTCCTCTTACCCTCACAGGAGACAAACAGCCGATCAGTTTTCCCGAAGGATAGAGTTCTGTCTAGGTAGTATCACAGCTGCCTGTAAACATTCACAGCATGAAGAATTTTTTTCCTTGTTTTTGAGTTCAGGAAAAAAGGCAGCGAGATTAGTAGACTGGCTACAGGTATACTCTGAAACAACTTTAGGCACAAAAGAAAGATTAGTTCTCAAAGAAACCCCATGCTTGAAGAAAATGAGGTAGAGTTGATTCAACATAAGTGGTTATCATTCAGATATTTTTCTAGCAGAAGACAGAGGAATATGTTAAGAACCTGAAATCCACCTGATAATCTGGTTCAGATGGAAAAACAGTAAACTTTTCAAGCACAAATTTAATATCCAAAAGAGGAGCCACCTGTTTTCTGTTTTTTTTTTTCAAAAATTGCTTGACATGAGGACAAGTAGAGGGGGTAGGGTCCAAGGACAGACAAGCAGAAATGGCCAAAAAATGAATCTTCATAGAGGAGAAGAAAGGCTAGGGGACAGTAAATCTCAAAAATAATCAAGAACTAGAGAAAGACAGGCCTTAAAATATCTTGGTTCTTAGAATGGCACCAACTGGTAAAACTTTTCCACTTACACATATATGATTTCTCAGTAGCAGCATTTTTGCTTCCTTCAGTGCCTGCTGCATGTCCTAAGAAAAAATGTGCCTAAAAGGTATTAAAACTCTATCATCCAGGTAGTTATTTGAAGAGTTTTTAGGATGAAGTGTATCGAACAATCCCTGTTTTGTGTGAATAAATCTAATCTGTGGGGAAGCCTGTGTTAATCATCCGCAGTCAGTTTCAAAAAAGGGAAGAACCACTGTTGCCTGAACGAAAAGGGAATCACCTTTACAATCACTGGGGAGTACTTCTGGATCTTTAGAGGAATGTTGGATATCAGTAGAAAGGATGGAAAAGTATACAGGAACATTCACACCCATGGGAATGGGAAGGCATCTGTCTCCCAGGCCTATTTGCAAGCAATCTTGGAACAACATTTTTTTAGTTGTCTGTTCTGAGAGAAGGCAAACAGATCTACTTGAGTTGTTCTACACAGTTGGATCAGTTCTTGGAAGACCCCAGGATAAGGTGCATATATGTGATAATCTGTCCTGGTTCCGCTTAGCATGTCTGTTACATAATTTTGCTCTGACAGAATGTATGAAGCCTGAATAGTGAAATTGAGCAGAGTTGCTACCTCCCAGGCTATAATAGCAAGTCTGAAAAGGGGTAAGATCTGGCAACCCCTGCTTGTTTATGTACTACATCACTGTGGTGTTGTCCATGAAAACTTGTAAATGTCCTGGAGATATGCAATGATTTATGGCTTTCAAGGGATTTATTACTGTCACCATATCTTTGACATTTATATTCTTTTTTTCTGTTGAGATTGTTCCACAGATCGTGAACTGTTTGGAAACTGCTCCCCACACCAAATCTGAAGCATCTTTTGTGTCACACTGACAAGGAGGTGGAAGGGAGAATTGGAAACTTGGACTATGAGAACTGACCTTTCTACCATAAATCTCACTACTTACAAAGCTCTATATAGAGATTATAGGTTCATAGGTTCATAGGTTGGTACTAGGCTATCAGCCCTAGGGCCTATGTAAGCCTAGCCATAACAATCCCCTGGATATTTCTTCCCACGATATTTACTTCTCCGGGCCCCTGTCTAGCAGGGTGACTGACATGATCCCCGGGGTGAATTTCCTATCTCCCATCCAATCATCAAGGTTCCTTTTGAAGAGGGCCAATGAGGCGCTCTGCTTGATATGTATGGACAGTCTATTCCAGAGTATGGGGAGTCTCTGGGTCAGGAACCTATCCCTCCAGCATGTTTTGTTCATTGTGATGACAAGGTTTAGATACCTGGAGCGTGTGGGTCTGAGGGATTGGAATTTCTTTAAATTATGCAACATAAATTCCATACAGTCATGCACAGACACTGCAAAGATAACCACATGAACTGGGAGGCAGGCAAAAGAAGCAACTACAAACAGTGTGATCTCACCTCTCCTCTAAATTGTACACAGAAAAGGGGAAATATGCCCTAGTTCATGAAGGAGCAGCAAGGCAGCTTGCGTGACAAATGACTATTGAACACCATAGCACTGCACAGCCAGCCCCAGCAACACTTTTTTTTTTTTAAATGACATGGATGTTTGCTTCAGAATGTAACAGCAAAATACTCATTTCATTTGGCCATGAGGATTTCTGAACACAAGGCACAAGCCCATTATATCTTTTTGTGCCAATCAGTGGGATGGGAGTTATCAAAAGTACAACAAAAAACAAATATAATCTAAAAACTACTAGCCAAACAAATGAAGTAAACACAGTGTTAAAGAAAACCAACAATAAATTACAGAGAACTTGACATTTTAGTAATGAAGTCCATGAAATTTTCCAGCCCATTGTTTTATTTTATAAATTTGAGATCACAATAGCACATTTGACAGTACACACAGATATGAAATACTGAATTTCATGAGTTGAAATCCACATCACTGTAATGTACTACTTGACTTCTTAAAATTAAATAGGGTCAATCCAAATTATTATGACTAGGACACATCAGTCTGCCATTCATAAAAATCCCAAAAGGGTGTACCAACTTGGTGATTCCTAAAAACAAAAAATATTTTATATATATATAAATATATATATATATATATATATATATATATATATATATATAAATATATATAATCAGCCACCAAATCTGAACATGCTACACATAACACCCTCCACTCCTAGAAGAAAATGGAGGAGTTTGGCTGGTACATAATAAAATAAACATTATGGCATATCATAAAGTTTGTATAAACCAGCTATAAGAGAGGAAGATCCTGAAAATATTTTAAATACAGCCGTTTCAAATTATAACCTTACAAATAAAATATATAAAACATAGAAATGTCAAAAATGAGATGGGACTGGTAAAACAGTTGAATACAAGTTCTGAAACCTCTGGAGTTTGTAAGAAACATTTGGGTATACCATTTGTGACTTAGGCAAAACAAGTAAATTATATGTAACAAACCATATAATCCAGTGGGCTGTCTGAAAATTTAAGAAAAAGGGAGGACATTAAAAACTGACAGTGAGGTCAGACATGGGTAATCCACAGTGCTGACCCCGCCATTACACAGCAAAACGTTAGGATTGTGAATTACAAGCTATGACATAAATGGGCTCCTATTTAAATCTTGGATAGAAATCACTATATAGAAGGATAAAACTTGAACACTGAGTTTTCAGAAAACAGAATCTCCCCAATCCTATTAATTAAGTTTCCTATTTCAGAAGATATCAGCCCTGATAAAAGTAGGCACAGTCTCTCATATTGCTAGTTCAAGTGCTGAACTGGTAAACTCACACAGTCCTCTCAGAGCTAGCATTTTCAAACTCTCTACCACCTACTGGAAAGGAAAAATCCAGAATTTGGAAAATGATGGTAAATGGGACAGGACGTGTCTTACCCATGTGGCAAGCTACAGGCTCAAACTGCACTAACATACAGTAACATAGACCACTACTAGCAATTCCACCCACCAGTGCACCAAAACCTTAAACTGACTTTACAACCCAATATATTTCATTGGACTAGATTCAAAAATCTACCAAAAGGACTTTACACCACCTTCCTTCCTTCTCCATAGCTAGCAACCAAGTGAATGAAACAGCATGCCAACAGGCCTGTGCATGTAGTTATTCAGTTCAGGTGGCAAATGAGGAATTGTGCTAGCAAATGAGAATTTGGTTTTTAGACCTTTCCTGCCTTCATGGTAACATTCATGGGTTTCACGTTTAATGTATGACAGTGGGGGGGTGTATGAATACTAGACTACAAGATGGTTTTAATCATATAAACTGCAACTGAAGCAGCACCAAGAAGCAGAAATGAAAGGAAGGTGGGCCACTTACAGCCATGTTTATATTACTTTTTTGACAATTCATTTGGAAAGAAAGATACACAATATGTCTTGTTCAGTGGATTACAATAGGCTGCTGGACTAGCAGGTTAGTGAAAATAACATACACTGTCAATCTGGGTAAATTTCAGTTCGCAAGTAGCTATTAGGCAATGAATTATCAGGCTATTAACAGCTTAGCCAGAACACTCAACATCAGAAGTTAATCTCCTGCCTCATGGAAGAACCAGGACTTGTATAAGAGCACAGTGGATCTAGGAGATTTGGACTTTCGATCCATGAAGACCGTAACAGAGATCACCACTGAATCTACAGGAAACAGAATACAGACAAAGGGTGGCTAGTCTGTACACATAGCTAAGGGATGTGAGGCCTGTGACTTCTTTGGTTTGGAACCCTCTGCAGTCTTTAAAAGCTGAGTGATATTTCTATAAATATGTACTAAATGAGGCAATATATTCACTAATCGGGTATATAAGCAATGGGTACTTGGACATAAAGCTGCTTTGGCTCTGGAAAAGATGCTCTTGGTTACTTGTTGGATCATACAGATAAACTATATCATATTATATTATAACTACAGTGAAGATAGTATGCTCAAAGGAAAGGCAGTCATCTCAAGGGTGTCTAGATCTCTAATGACAGTACCATTTTAATGGTGAATCATCTATGTATTATAATAAATAATTTATTTTAGCAAAGTGGACTATACTATATTTTTGGCATATAGGCCATTGCTTTGCACCAATTGCTTGCACAGCTCAGTCAACTCTGGAGTACCTTCATGTTGGCAGGTGCTCAAATAACAATCCCTAATTTACAATCATCAGTGAATTTTTCTAACTACAGACCTGGGACACTAACTTGTAGATTAAAGAAATAATGCCAAACAGGAGAAGACCCAACACTGAACCTTGCCGGACGCTACTTGTGACATTCACACAATGAATGTAACACCTGCAACTTTACTGACATGCTTTCTGTCCACTCATCCATTTGCTATCCATCTTACTGCATATTGGCTTATATGTATGTTCACCCATTTTTCCATGATGCCCACACGATGGACAATAGTGAATGCCTAGGCCACATCCAAGTACACTATGCATGCACAACCGCCTTCATCTGCACAAGTTACCCTTTCAAAGTTTACAAGCTTATGAAAGCAGAATCTGTCTTAGACAAAGTCAAGTTGATGCAGCTTAAGGGCTAATAAAATTATGAATATCTATAACTATAGGACAGAAATTATACGTTCCATGGGTTTAGAAACAAGTAAAACTGGTGTGTCTATAATTACCGGGGTTACTTGCTGGACCTCTCTTATGCAGGACCATTTCAATAGCTTCAGGAATGAAGCCTGTTAAAGAGGTTTAACAAGATATTCCACTAAGCCATATTTGGAATTAAGTTACCTTGCATATTATCAGGGCCCATGGATGTGGTGTTCTTTGTTTTAGAAAGGGCTGGTAGAACTTGCTCCATACTCAACTCTTGGGATATCATGAACTGAGGAGTTAAGGAGGCATTTATGATAGTGGGTGAGAGAGAGAGTCTGCATTAAATTTGTTGGCTTGGATGACTATTTCTTTGGAATCAGAACAGGTGGTATCACTGTGAATCAACTGCCCTTCTAAAGCTGTATTTTAAAGTTTCTGCCCAACTGTTACCCGCAAACCACCATAACGTACATGAATAACCTGGAACATTAAAAACTATTTTCTAATAAGCAGTAACTAGAGCACAAGGTTACTACTGTGATTGTTACTACTGGGTTATAATAATCATACGAGTCATAACCCCCACTTTGGCATGAAAACTATTTTATTTGGCTTAACCAGGAACAAGGAACCCCTTCCAATATAATACATGTAACTAGAATGGGAAACTACAACATCTAAACCCCAGCATGACTTTCTATTTAAATCCTTTGTTTAAAACCGCTTTTTTCACTGCTTAAAGCTGTGAAAAATAGCCTTCTTTAGCACATATACACATCAGTTGTGTGGTGAAAGATATATTAAGGAAACATATTTAACCACAACTGGCAAAGCTTTATGTACTGGTGGCAACAGGTTGTAGCTGCTGAGTCCTGACTGACCTGAGTTAACACTGGATTTTTCTTATGTGAAGTCTAGCCAGGGGAATCATAAGATTTCTAGAATCCACATAGCCCAGAACCCTGAGAACTTCCCTGGCACATACCTGGTTTTGATTGGAAAAAGTCAGGAAGAAGTTTTGGAATATTTCCACTTTAGATATAGAAAGGCTCTTCCCAGGGCAGAATCTAACACACATCTTGAGAAAACAATTTTATAAGAAGGGTTGAGAGAAGATTACTGCAAGTTTACTTGAAAACTCAAACTGAATAGAATATTCTGAACACTTGCTAAGGACTTTTGACAGCTAGAAAAAAGTGCAAATATAAGAAATCATCCAAGTACTGAAAAATGCAAATGCCTTGAAGTCTCTGCAGTAAGTGATTTCTGGAGCAAGATACTTTTAAACGGATCTATGTCATATGATCAACTTTTTAAACAGTCAATTTCACATGACTGAACTTATATGACTGACTATTTAAAAAATCAAATATATGTAAAAACTCAAAAACAGCATTTTAGCAGGGGAGCAAGCACTCCTGCACCCCTACACTCCCTGCTAATTATATCTACCAACTGTGTGATCACACTACAGTAGGGAACAGGGCATATTTACCAATCCCTAGTGTCCCGTGATCTCAGGACAGTTCACTTGTTTAAATGAATAGGGATGCATTTGACTTTTTCAATAGTTGATCATATGAAATTTGACCATATGAAAAGCTGATCTTTAAACATAAACCATTTTTAAAATACCCTTAGAGCAATAGACAGTCCAAAGGGTAAAACAGAGAACTGTTAATGTGAGTCAGAAAATCTTAAGAAACATATGAAATCCTAGCCAGTAGGAGTGTGATGGTAAGCATCTTTTAAGTCTAGCTTTGTCATGAAAGCTAGTAAGGGGCTAAATGGTAACAGGGTCTGAACTGAAGGGATAACATTTTGAACTCTGGGAGACTGACAGAATGATTGTAAAAGAAGAGGCACAGACCCATACCTCTCAACCTCTTAGAGAAGGAAATCTGGACAAAGCCATAAATAAAACTGGAACAAAGACCCAAAAATGGGGACTTTTTTTAAAATAGTGCTCTTACAAACTTAGAAAGTTGATAGACTAACAGGTTTTGCATTAGCATGAATTTTCTGAAGGATATGAAGAATGAGACTCAAATGTCTGTCATTATTTTCTAACTTCAATATTTCATGATTTGTCACTAATTTGCCAGAAAAAACAAAATTCTGTGAAAAACAGAGCAAAAATATAAGGCCAAAAATCTGGACATTCTGTGAAAATCTATACAGTTGAGAGGTATGCACAGACCTCCAAGTCTCTTCTTTCTTTGGCACCAGAACAACATTTGAATAAAACACTTTGCCCTTCTGGCAGGTATGTATAGGTTATATTACTCCCTGAGACAGCATGTGTTTCATAACTAGAGGAAACAGGGATAACTGGTTTTCTGGGTAAGGAGAAATACCCTGAACAGGAGAGAGGAGAGACCCCTGATGGAAGGCTTTGAGAACCTTTTTGTCTGAAGCAATCTGGTGCCACATAGGTAGGTGTAAACTTAGAGTGAGGGAGAGACTGGCCGGGTAGAGGAAAATGAAGAGACCAACAGTCATTTTGAATTTTTTGCCTGTCCTTGATTTTGAGAGGCTTTCCTTTTCTTTTTGGTGCCTCCTTGTCATTACTTATTAAAATCCTGTTTGGAAGCACCTTGCTGCCTGAATTAATTTAAAAAAATGGAGCGGACATGGAAGAACATTTTATATTTGCCTTAAGAAAGGAAGGTTGGAAGATCTAAGTCAACACTGAATTAACTGTATCCTCTCATCAAATCTCAGCAGCAGATTGGTCAAAAAGAACTTCCTTACTCAGGATAGAATTTGACACATTTAAGAAGTGGATAAAAGGTCTGACTTTTATTCCTTTTAACAGAGGTAACTTGGTGGAAACAGTGATACATGTTAAAGTGTATGTGAGGAAATTGAATCTCAAAATATTTTTTAATGACAAAGATAAGGAGAGAAGCAACACTGATATGAATGATGATGGTATAAAATGGAAAAAGAAAACAGTGACTATTGTCCCTCTATGCACTCTTCCATGAGTGCATATGAGAGCAAATGTGAGGTTGATATCTGCAGGGACTTCAGTAAACCATCTAGGAAGAAATTATACAGCATTAGCAAAGAGGAACTGGTTGCTCTAAACATCTGAGCAAAAATAAGGCTCACAGGATCATGAAGGCAGATAAGAATACAGATGCTTATAACTGCAAGACTGAGGCCATGCTTGACAATAACAGATTTTACAGTAAATGTGATTTTAACACTGTGAATGTTGCTTACAATAATTTAAGACAGCAACTAAGAATGCTGAAGGGTGATTTACTAAATGCCAAGCTTTTTGACTTTTTGTTCACTCCCACCCAAAATCAAGCTTCTTTGGGATCCCAAAACCTCATAAGAATATCTCTGATCCTCCCTACAGACCAGTAGAAGCAAGTGGCGGTCCCATAACTGAGACAATACCTATCTACCTTGATGCCTTGATAAAACCCATAGTAGAGGCCAACAAATCTTTTATTTTAGACTCTCTGGATTTTCTTGCTAAAATTAGAGATATTCCCATTAGCAATCCCGCAATCCTAGTCACAACAGATGTGGAAGCACTTTATACAGTGCACAGTGCATCCACACAGCTACTATATTCAAGCTATAACAGAGGCATATGAAAAAGACAGGAATGTATTACCAGGAGGGATAGAACTTCTAGGAAGGTTATTGGATCTAACCCTTAGGAACAACTACTTCATGTTTAACAACAGGTTTTATAAGTAGACTACTAAAATAGCTATGGGGCAGCCATGGCCCCAAGCCTGGTCGGATGCGGCTCTTGAAAAATGGGAAGAGAAGGCAGTGCACCAAAGCCCCTATTTTTGCATCAATTAAATTATATCTCTATTTCACTGATGACATCTTTATCATCTGGGAGGGTGATAAAGCCACACTGAATGACCTTTACCATCATATTAGTAATAACATTAACTTCCTGAGATTCAAGACCTCTCAAAGCAAGACCTCAATCACTTTTTTTAGACATAACCATATCCAAGGACATTGAAAACAAATGTCTCTCCAACAACCTGTTCAGAAAACCAACCAGTGTTAATATGTTGCTGCACAGCAAAAGCATGCAGGCCAGATCACAAAGAGAAATGTTATAAAATCTCAGGGGATAAGAATTGCATGTAGCTCCAAAGAGCTTAAAGATTTTATCACAAATTTAATCAGCCTACAACAAGACTTCCTGGCTAGGGGGTACAGCAATAGATTACTGAATTCCATCCTCAACCCCATCAGAACTTTAAAAGAGGAAGAGGACCCCATTTTGAGGTACCTCAGGGAAACTCCTAGGGCTCAACAGAAACCAGCACCATGATCCACAGGAGGAAAAAAGAAAAAGAAACATGGACTCACTTTTATGGTAGATTACAAAAAATTCAGAAAGATCATGACTGACAACTGGGTAATGATTACAGACAATAGACAACTGAAAAACCCCTAGGACCTCATCCCTATTTTGTTTTTAAGAGAGCCAGAAACATTAGGGACTGGGCAGAATGCAACTTCAGACCAAAGGAGGGCAACAGAGGCACTTACTCCTGTGGCTCCCCTTTTTGCACTTACTGGACTACTTCTTTTGTCCAGTACTGAGGAGAAAAAACAACAGCACTTGTTCAGGTAATTGCAACACTGCTTTTTGTTATATACAGTGTGGAGTATAATGGCTGCAGTTGTTTTTACATAGGAAGACTGAACAAATTCAAAATCTGGGTAACACACCACCTGTCTGACATCGGACTCCAGATCCGCGAAAACCAACTAGCGAAGCACTGCTGTTATTTCCCAGACCATGGAGGTGTCCACTTCCACATACTGGACAAGCTCACTATGGGTCCACTAGAAGGAAACAAAAATGCCATCCTTGAAAAAATGGAGTTAAGCTGGCAGATCAGGCTTGATGCCCACCACCACCCTGGTATAAACTCAAGCATTTCCATTAGAAGTGTGCTTGCACTCAGGCAAATAAATTATAGATCATATAGCTAAAAGACCTGCACTGTTTATCCTGGGATTTGGACATAAACTGTTAAGTAACCCTAATTGCTGCTATTTATATGAAAAAGCCAATCAAGTAATTAGATTTGTAAATCACTGCATCTATCTTGGTATGATTTATCTGGTGAACTAGTGACATGGGAAACAAGCCACTCTGTTTATTCTGTTTGTTTTGTTTTGTTATCTCAAGATGTGTACAAATCTAAAAAGTAACTTTCATGAGTTTGAAAATGCTTTTTACCTCATGACATGCATGAACTTAAACAACAACTTTCAGTTATTTGAATTTTTTTCCTGCTTCTCATTTGGGACTTTTGTTTTCCCTTAGGTGTTAGGAGTGAGAAAAGGGGGCCAAACACTAACCACCTAGCTTACTCGGACGCCCACACCCATACAGATTACATCAGCTTCTAACAACATCTAACCCCACCCCATGTACCATGGCACCACCCCTCCCTCAAGTGATTGGTTAACTGCCCTTCCACCTGATCCCTACCAGTTTCCAGCCCTTTACCTAGCCAGGCACAGCACCCTCTAGCCTTCTTTTGCAATAACTTCACCACCTTGCACCTGAAAAGAGGAAGAATCTGAACAGAAAAGCCCTCAGTGACCCCTAGACTCAGGAACAAGCTTGACAGTGAAGACCGCAGACTGTAGTACCATAAAACCATGCCCTGAGACAAGAAGCATTCTACCTGTCATTGCAGCTACCTCACAGCAACCAGGTATAGATATTCTAGCCACTGGGCCTGCATTTAACAAAATCTTTGCAATCTGCAACACAATGAAAATTGTTATCCCAAGGCACCACCCCACACTGTTATATTCTTTACCCCATAGGCACAATTCCCTGTGCTCAAAGAAGATCTGAGATTCTTATGCTCATTAAAGGTTTTGTATACTCTGCAGTTCATCACTTGCTGGATTTATTATTCCATGGGCACAGAAGGCCTATACAAAAGGTTATGAGGTCTCAAACTTTACTTACTTTTTTCATATTACTTGTGCACATCCATAAGCTCTTTAAAAAATGAGCACTGTGACTTGTTTTCCACTGTAAGCTAGTTCTCTGGATGCATGTATTATTCAAAAATGGGAATCACCTAGTGTAGCTTTAAGTGACTACCTGATCACATTAATCATGTATGTGATCCTCTTATAAGAAGGCACTTAAACCATTTTTTGCTATACAAGAAAAGATTAACTTTTCAAATTGTATTTCAGGAGATATGAGCCTCATATAAGTTGGCACAGACTCTCATACATGTGATAGACTGGAAAAGTTCTGTAATAAAGTTTTCATAATTGGCTCAGAGGAATACAGGCCCCACAGATGTAAACATAGCCTCTCATTTTACATGTATTACACAACAGACTAATAAAGTTTGGTTATAGGTTTATAAAGCAGGCTTTTTCAATGCTCAAAGTGTAAACCACTCTATTAGATGGACCTGCTAAAGCTCGGGTGAAAGTGTTGTCTTAAATACAGTTCTATAGCAGTAACATATGGTGTGCTGTGATGTTTTGTTTGTTAAAAGTTAAAAATAATAAAAAAAAAACTTTTAAACTAAGAATGAGTTTCCACATGCTGCTAAACTGGTAAATCCTCATGGGTCTTTCAGTAATATTCAAATAAGGAACTAACCTCTAAGATTTGGGATTGGTTCCATGTCTTTCCATCTCCCAGATTTTCCTCCATTCAGTTCCCCTGGACACTCCTACCATTGTGTGTAACTGCCTTTCAATAACTGACCTGTTGAATTAATGTATTAGAACAATAACACTTGCCCATCTACCTACTTAACTTTACATACCACTGGAAACTTCAACAAAGTGTCTATATTCCTCGCACAAGAATGGTATCAGAGATAGAGTCTCCCAGATCTGGTATCTAAAGTGATTTTATCTGGACTAATCCTTTGTACTGCGTTACTTGTTAGTCTTGTCACCCTCTGGGTCACAGATGGGATACCAGACTTCACTCAAGCCCTATGAATTACCTCTGTTTTCTGTTCATTCTTGGCACCAACAGGGAGTTATCCACTTGAGAGAATCATTTTAAGAAGACCACCATCAATATGGAAACGGACAACTTGAAGCTTAAAAATTTTCTTAAGACACCTACCTGAGTAAACATGAACAAGCACACCAAGCATGACAACCATACAAATGGGTAACCAAAAGACAGCATCCAACATGATGCTACAGACAACTTTCTCTTCCTTGAGAAAAAAATAAACAGACTGAAAGGACTATATGGGAAGAAATTTACCTCAGGAACATTACTGAAAAATAATTGATTCCTAGGGGACTAAAGTTGTTCAAGAAACTCACATGGAGGAGTACTTAATCAGAGAATGGAACACAGTTTTGAGGTATGCTAGTCTCAAGCTGATTGGGATCCTCCTGAGGTATAACAAAATCCAGCAGGATGAAAATATCAGTAGCATCCTAAACGTAAGAGAATTTATGCAAGGAAAACCTTGACTTCACTTCTAGATTTTTAGATCTTGAAAACAGAATGACTGACTTTGAAAACAAAGTTATGGATAAGAAAAGGAAAAAAAAATCAACAGTGATTTAAGGGACAAGCAGGAACCACAAAACCATTATTCTTCAACCAGGAGAAGGACATGCCCACCTAAACACAATAATGGGAAATATTTTGCTAGGCATTGGAAGCATGACAAACCTAACTACCACCACGAACATAATATTGAAACTCAAGGGAGCCTGGTAACACTCATTGCTGACCAGAAAGATGTGGAAGGAGACAACAGGCAGGATTTTCACCAGGGCCAGCAGAAACCTGGGCCTGACTTAGGTGCACCCAACTCCAAAATGAGGCAATAGGATATGTGGAAAACAACAGAGGATGACACCCAATAACCAGAACCACCAGACCTCAACAGAGAGGTACACAATGGAGCAGCCCTTCATCCCAACTCAGAGATCTCCACAGGGGCAACAAGGTAGAGGAATAGGTCCTAGAAAGGAGCCAGGGAGCTGAATGGCATGGAGAGATTAACACAAAAGAAGGAAACTACCAGAACCAAAAACAAAATAGGGCTAAGATCTGGAACCCATTCACAATATCACTGACTCAGCTAGAGCAAGAAATCTTAGGTAAGGGACTGACTTTTATACCTTATAATAGAAGTAGCATGGTGGAAACAGTGAAAGATGATAAACTGCATGTGAGGAATCTGAATCTCAGAGTATTTTCAATAACAATGATAAGGATGGAAGTAACACTGATAGAAATCATGACAGTATAAAATGAAAAAAGCCCAGTGACTTTTGCACCCCTATTCACCCCACAGAGTGTGTATGAGAGCAACTGTGAGGCTGATATCCACAATACCCTCTGTAAATCACCTAGAAAAATGTTATACAACATTAGCAAGGAGGAACTGGCTGCTCTAAAAAAAATCTGAGCAGAGATAAGACTTGCAAGAGCATGAAAGTGGACAAGGGGGAGGCATCTCAGTCATAAATACAGATGCTTATAACTGCAACACTGAGGCCATGCTTGACAAAAACAGGTTTTACAGTACATGTGATTTTTAACACTGTGAATGCTGCTCATAATAATTTAATACAGCAACTAAAAATGCTGCATTAGGATGATTTACTAAATGCCAAGCTTTTTGCCTTTTTGGTCAACCCACCCACCCAAAAATACTAAGCTTCTTTGGGATCTCCAAACCCCATAAGAATATCTCTGATCCTCCCTACAGATCAGTAGTGGCAAGTGGTGGTCCAATAATTGATAGAATATTCATCTCCCTTGATGCCCTGATAAAATCAATGGCAGAGACCAACATATCTTTTATTTTAGTCACTCTGAATTTTCTTGGTAAAATAAGAGATATTCCAGTTAGCAATTTCACAATTCTAGTCACATTAGATATGGAAGCACTTTATACGGTGTGTCCACACAGCTACTGTACTCAAGCTGTTACAGAGGCATGTGAAAAAGACAAGAATATATTACCACACCTGTACTGTTTAACCCAGGATTTGGACATAAACTGTTGATTAACCCTAATTGCTGCTGTTAATATGAAAAAGCCAATCAAGTAATTTGATTTGTAAATCACTGCATCTGCCTTGGTATGGTTTACATGGTGCACTCCTGACATGGGAAACAAGCCACTTTGTTTATTTTGTTTTGTCGGTTTTGTGATCTTTAGATGTCTACAAATCTACAAAGTAACTTTCATGAGTTTGAAAATGCATTTTATCTCATGATATGCACAGACTGAAACATCAACTTTCAGTTATTTGAAATCGTTTTGTTTTCCTACTTCTCATTTGGGACTTGGGCTTTCCTTTTGTTGTTAGGAATGAGAAAAGGGGGCCAAACACTAGCCTCCTAGTTTTATTGACAGCTCACTCCCATACTGATTACATCAGCTTCTTACATAAGTTAACCCCACCCCAGGGCCCCATGGCACCACCCCCTCCCTCAGGAGACTGGTTAACTGCCCTACCACCTGGTCAATACCAGAGTTCACTAGAGCCCTCTAGATTACCTCTGTTTCCTTTATAAAGATTTTTCAAACAAAGCCAATCAAATCTTTTATGACTGACCCAGAAGCAACAGCCCTGGAAGCAGTATCAACAGCATCATAAAAATATTTAGGCATTTTAAATTATATCACACAATGAAGAAGCATTCAAATAATTTCTCATCTCAAAAGAGGAAAGGTTGGCAGTTTACTTTTTTATGTCCTCAAACAAAAGCAAAACAAACTTTAACATCTGAGCCTGGCAGTTCAAACTTCTAAATGCTAAAATGAAAGAAGAATAAACTTTGTTCCCAAATTTGTCAAAAGCTTTCCCATATTTCTCAGAGGAATAGAATCGTCAATAGCAACTTCTCTATCAGACATAGTTTTGGATAAGGAAACCACTGCAGAGTTGGCTTTAAGGTTAGAATGCAAGTATTTGTGAGTCTGAGATACCCTGTATAGCCTATCAGACTTCCTAGGAGTTGACTGTCAGGTAAACTACCAGTTGTAAGAAAAACATTCTCCAAAGCAAACAAAACAGGAGGAACAGCTGCAGATTTAGCAACACCCAACTGTAACAAATCATAATACACTTGCTGGACAATAGGAATTTCATTCTGATCACACTGAAAAACTTTAAATCTTAGATAAGGTTTCAGAAAAGAAATGTCTTCTAGATGGAAATTTGAAGAACACTTTCCTCAGGATTAGAATTATCTAGTTGAGAATAAAATCCCAAAGCATAACATTCTCACTATAATCCCTGCTCTTCTGACTGAAAATCAGAATCAGAAAGTGAGAACTATTTTCTTTCCTTTCCTGAGATTACAGATAAAGAAAAAGCAAAATTAACTCCCTAGCAAATCCCTGAAAATTGTCTCTGTCCATTGGAAAGAAACAGGAGAAGGCAATTTTTTTGTTTTCTTCTTCTGGGAAATTCACTGGATAAATCTACATGCAAAGCAGGCTTACTATTCCAGGATTCAGGTTCCCTTTCCCAGCTATGTGATAGACCTTCACACATCCCTTCCACCAAGACCAACAAGAACAGTTCTCCCTTGACTATGGAGGGCAACCATGAAGCTTTAGATTATGTCTATCCCTCAGTCTTTAGTGATTGCAGGTGCTATACCAGAGGTACAGAGGAAAGAAATGAGTGGTCCAGTGAACCAGATCTGGCCACAGCAGTGTCACCTACTGGTGGCTGAGGTACAACTGGATCCAGCCTGACACACAAAGACACCCTTACAAAGTTCTGCTTCTTCTTTGTCTTGCTAATTGCAAAAGGAAGAACTGAAAAGGCTAGTAAAGTTCAACCAAGAAGGAAGCACTGAAGACAGATAGCATAACTTGAAATAGTCAGTAAATCTTATCACAGGAAAAAGGGGTTCTGGTGTAAGAAAATCATTAACAGTCCCACAACCACAATTTCCTGCCCCTAGCACATAAAACCTACATAAATATGTAGAAACACTGTCAAAAAACAGATTTTTTTTACTTTGCTCATACAAACATTGACACAGTAAATAATCCTCTGGCAACTATGACAACTAGTCACTAGCTTATCATGTGGCAATCACATTACTTGGTTAGCCACATTGTGTAGCTATTTTTTTTAATCACACACACTATGCGTACCACCTCTCATTGCACAAATTCACTTTGCACAATGCAGCAAAAAATTGTGAATACAACTTCTAAAGGTGTATTGACGTTCTGCCTCTGTTTTGTGGTTGTTTAGGATCTAGCACAATAGTAGAACTTAACAAACTTTGTTAAGCCAATTTCTTACATCATAAAGCTGTGTTCTTTCCAAATTTGAAATGTAATTGAGCATACAGTATATTGCAAATACCATACTGTTCAAAGTTAAGTGGTCACCACTAGCATTCAGAAAGTGCTTGTTCTCATCAATATCCCATCTTTTTTTTGCCTTTGCCCAGTTCCATTTTTTACCTTTACTGATATGGTGACATACTACATTTTCAACATTTCCATATAACAACCAATATTTATTTAATTTAAAACTGGTTCTAATATCTTTAATGTTAAATGCCATGAATATTTCTGAACAGTTCATAAAAACAAGTTAGCATTTTTTGAAATATAGGGCACAACATAACTACTGTAAAATATGACAGTTTTTCAAGTAATGTCTTTTCACCTATATGAAAAATCAATGTAACTATCTAAAATATAGCTCATCATCTCTGTACTGCAATGCAGTTCTCTCTCTATCTTGTTTCATGTTATGCTGTTTCTTCAAAGCATGTTAGGAACGTTATCATTTTACAATGACTGCCTCTTTGTGACCACCTTGCAATATTTTACTTAAACCTCCTTTCTTAAATGTTCAAATATTTTTCCTTGTAATATTATTTTTTCTCTCAAAATTTCACTAAACAGAAGTGCACTGAGTATTTACAGTGCAAACAACTTGTTTACATGTTAATACACTGGACCTCATCTCTCTGCTTCACTGCTTAGGTGATCATCTAAAGATGTTATTTATATTTTATCCCCCATTGAGGTGAATTACAAATCCAACTCATTATTTTATAGTTGTATAAAAAAATGATGAAAATCACTTAAGTTTCCTCAGCATACAAAGATGAGATAATTAGTATAATGCCCATAGCAAACTGTTCTTTACTGAAAGACCTTAGCAAGCATCTCAAAACTTATGGCCCTAGACTGCCATGATGGCTACATACTGACCAAAAGCTTAATTCCAGCTCTCCCAGTGTGAAAAAAAAGAAACTGAGAAATAAGAGCCAGTGATATTGCCAGTTTGAGTAAAATTCAGGCACTTTCGTAAGCACACTACTGGATGCAAGCAAAGAATAAATTTAGAGAACCTGAAAGAAATCAACCAGAAAAGAAGAAGAGAAAACACTGGCTGAAAATAATCCTGCAGCTGTTCAGCAAAAAGAAGTTCAATTTTCAGTTTTGAGACAAGAGATGTCTTCCAGTAATTTAGAAAAGAATTAAATCAAGTGTACTCAGAAATGATTAAAACAAATTAAACATTGCAGAAGTACATCAACTTAAATAATAAAAACCTGGAAAAAAAACAGAAGAAGCTTTAACTAGCTATTCAGATGAACTAATAAAACAGCATAAATCAGAGGATGAAATGACTGGATGAGCATGAGACTTCTCAAAAATATGTGTTTTAACAAATTTTAGTTAGAAGACACAGCATGCAGAGAAAACCTGAGATTTTTGTTGTAGCACAGGAACTGAAAGAAGCAGACTGTATTAAGTTTATGAAAGCACAAATGATCAACTGGACTGGTATTCCACAGAAGGACATGTTAATTCAAAGGCCACATTGAGTGTATGCTCCAAACCTGGCAATGACAAATCTGCCAAGACCTGTATTAGTAAAGATGCAATCATAGCAGCAAAAAAAGTTGATCCTGACAAACCGTGGGAGTAGGGAAATGCATTAAAAATTGGAGACAGCAGAGTGTTTGTGGAAAATGATTATTACTGTACATCTGGCAGTAGAGCAAATTTATTCCAGCAATAAGGGAATGTAGAAAAGCAGTTATGAGATTCACGGTGCTGTAACTAGCTGTCTTCAGAATATTTTTTGTGGAGGATCAAAGATATTTTTGATGCAGAACAGGATAAAGAGGAAATGTTTATCCAGCAAAAAGTGATCCAGCAAACACAAGGGGACTCTGCTTCTCATTCTGCTAACAATAAAGCTCCTAGAGATTTCCAATGTTCCAAAAATGAAAATGCTTCAAAGACAGAAAAAAGCACAGGAGTTGACTACAATAATCAGGAATACCTTGGACTTGAACTATAGTCTTGTGTTGGGAGATGAAGATAAACAAGAAGATGACCAGTAACTATGAAATGAGTGAATTAATGGGAGACTGTAAAGTATCTATCACATTTGCAAAATATGGCTTTACAGGAAAAGGTGACAGAGAAAGACTGGACTTTAGTTGAATTTCTTAAACTTGTGTGTAGACTGCAGAGCATAAACCTCATTTATGTCATTAATGTTTAGAAGGACACTAAAAAGGAAAAAAGTAACTGTAAGTAAAAATGTTTGATCTTATTACTATTTGTATAAACATTTCATGATAGTAACTGCATGTTATATATAGTAAAGCAGTGCTGTGTTGTGTCTAGTTAGGGGTACTTTAAATGTAGGGGGGAGTCTCTTTAGTGACTGTTATATGTGTTAAAGATATTAAAGTAAACAAGTACCTTTTATTTGTAAGACACATAGGCTTGACACTATAACAAGAGAAAAAGACTGGGCAAAAAGCAGGTTTAATGTTAATATGCTGTGCTCTTGTGCTGCTTGAGTAGGGTATAAAAGTTTACCGGTTATACTATATACAGAATTAGGATATTTTCAATTATTTTACAAGGATGAATGTCTAGATTAATGCCTTTGACTTAAGCTATAAACAAGTGTATTGTAAGCAAGTAAGCTTGAAAATAAGTCAAAATGATGAAAGCTGTGAAAAATGCCAAATGTCTCACATCTGAAAATATATTACCTTTTTTTTTATAGGTTCATAGGTTCATAGGTTCATAGGTTCATACTAGGCTATCTGCCCGAGGGCATTTACAAGCCTAGCCCATCGTTTTGTGGCTTAGGCCACCCCTTTAGTATGGGGAACTATACCCATTATTTTTCTGTGCCTCTGTCGAGCAGTGACACTGAGGTAATCCCTGGGGTATATCTGCGATCTCCCATCCATTGGTCAAGATTTCTCTTGAACAAGGCCAGCGAGGTGCTCTGCCTCACATGTACCGGGATTTTGTTCCACAGCATAGGGAGTCTTTGGGTGATGAATCTATCCCTCCAGCACGTCCTATTAATAGCCGTGTCAAGGTTTAAGTCTCCGCCCTTGTGGCTCTGATGGATCTAGATTTTTGAGGTGAAGCATATTCATCAAATCTGGGTTTGACATGGCCTTGTATGTTAGGCAAAGGTCACCTCTGAGCAAGCGGTGGCGACTGAATAGAGCTGGAGTTCTTTCAGTCGGGCAGCATAGGACAGATTTTGAGACCCTTTATCCTTTTGGTGAGGAACTTTTGTGGCCTCTCCAGCTGCTGCAAGTGTCGGGTCAGATACATTCGAATGGGGCATTGTACTCAATCATTGGTCTGATGAGTGATGAGTAAAGGGAGACTATGACCTCCCTTGATCTAGATGAGAATCCCTTCATGATAAGGTGGGCAATGTAGAAGGTCTTCCTAACTACTTTAGCTACATGGGTGTCGAATGACAGACTACTATCAACCTGGGTCCCCAGGTCCCTGGTAACTTCTTCTGTGCTCAGTGGATTGCCACCTATTTGGTAGCTAGGGGTAACCTTGTTTTTCCCGAAGGGTATGACTATGCATTTTTTGGCATTTAACTTTAGGCCGTGGCTCTGGCACCAGTTATCCATTTCTGTGAGACCCTTCTGAAGGATATCTGTGTCAGATGTGTTTTCTACTATGGCGCCCAGTTTGCAGTCATCTGCAAACTTTGTCAGCCATAACCCTCCTGTGTTTGCTTGTACTTTGGAAAAGTAGATGCCAAACAAGAGTGGGCCCAGGACTGAGCCCTGTGGGACACCACTTGTGACGGGCTTTGAGTCTGACATGGCACCAGCAGTTCTGACCCTGTGGGTTCTGTCACTCAGCCAGTTTGCAACCCATCTTGTGATGTATGGGTTGACATTTAAGCTGATGAGTTTTTCAATGATACCCGAATGGGGTATTGTATCGAAGGCCTTAGCCAGATCGAGGTAGGCTGTATGGACTGCCTTTCCCTCATCAATGGCTTTGGTGACTGTTTCGAAAAAGTCAACCAAGTTTAAAAGGCATGATCTGCCTTTGACAAAGCCAAACTGGGTTGGATCCAAAGTCTGCAAATTCCCTATGTCTTTATTTATGAGGTCCATTATGATCCTCTCCATGGCTTTGCAGATAAGGCTTGTCAAGCTAATGGGCGGTAATTTCCAGGGTCGGTGGAGGCACCGCCTTTGTGAAGTGGTACCACAGTTGCAGTGCGCCACTCCTGGTGCGTATCCAGAGGTAAGACTTTGATTAAACAGCTGTCCTAGCTGTGGGTTTAATTCCTCATTGAGTTCATGGAGCACACAGCCAGGGACACCATCAGGTCCCATGGATGCTGTGTTTTTGCTTTGGAGAGAGCAGTTCTCACTTGGGCGCTGGAGATATTTGGGGGCTGCAATTGTTTGGTATAGATATCTCTCCTTTTGGGGAGGGGAGAAGTTTGCACTGAACCTGTCAGCCAGTATGTTGGCAATGTCTGTAGGATCAGTAATCTTCACATCATTTTGAACTAGCTCTGAGCATATCTGGGAGTTTCCTCCCAGGTTTCTAACATAGCTAAAGAAGGCCTTATGATTGTCTTTTGAGTCTTTAGCTATTTTTCTCTCGAAATTTGCTTTGGATGATTTTATGAGAGCTCTTAGTTTTTACTTATAGTGATCAAGGGTGTCTTACCTTTTAAGGATTTTGCTCTATCTTGTAGTAGCTTCCTCCTTTTGTTGTAGAGTTTGTTTATGGCTGGGGTCCACCAGACTGGACGCTTGCCTTTGGTACAAAGAGTCTTTGTTTTGCTTGGGATTGCCTTATCCATGCAGTCCTGCAGGTGCTGGTAGAATGCATTTGTAAGTGATTCAGCGGCTTGAGTACTGTTTTCCGCTCGGGGCCTTAAAGGAGACCACACTAGTCTTTAGAAGTGTGAAGTCGGCTTTTGAGAAGTTCTTTACTGTGGTCTTTTTATTTCAGGTGGGGTGGGATGAGGACCTCCAGCGAGATTAGTTTGTGGTCTGATCTCACCAGTGAGGAGTACACCTCCGGTGTTGAACATTGTGCTCCCATGTTCGTGATGATGAGATCAAGTATGTTATCTCCTCTTGTGGGATGGTGACTAGTTGTTCCATGGCATTTGAGTTTATGATTTCCAGGAACTTTTGGGCTAGGGTGTTTGGGCTTGAGTAGTGTTCCCAGTCTATATTAGGGTAATTGAAGTCACCTAGTATGATGGTGTTTGGTGATACATTTATCCCTCTAGTGTTTTCAGGAAGGCCATGTGAGGTTCCTGAGTTTGTGAGGGTGGCCTGTAACATGCTACAATTTGCAGAGCAGTCTTGCCTATGGTTAATTGCACCTGGATGGTCTCCGATGCATCGTGCGTTGCCACCAGTCTTGAGGTGTGGGTGTCCTTGATGAATATGGATACCCCCCCCTCCTTTCTTGGTATTGTCCAGATTTTGGGGCCGGAACGCATGATATGAGGTAAAACCTGATAGCGCGGGGTGCTCTCAGGAGCCTTGAACCAGGTTTCTGTCACAGCACAGACATCGATGTTCTCCATACTGAGAAGGGCCTCGAGTGTGTGCATTTTGAGATTTAGACTTCTGGCATTGAGCAGCATTACCCTTAGTTTTTTCCTTTTTGTGTTCTAGGGTGGTAGGTTTAGAATTTGAGCCTTGCCTAAAAAAGGCACTATGGGGTGGCAAGAGCCTTTGCCAATATCCGAATCCCAGGGTGACAGGTGCAAGCCGTCCCTTGCGCAGCGTGGCTTGTCCAGCATGTCATCCCAGGCAGACAGACACTGGATCCCCTTTGAATGACACCAGTGTTTAAGCCAATTGTTAAAGCTGATCATCTTATCTCTGTATTGTGGCATCATTCTTGGTGAAGGTAGGATACTGCTCAAGGTCAGGGTCATACCTGTCTGGGCTACATAATCAGAGAGCTCCTCAATGTCTCTTTTCATGTAGTCCAAGGAGGTACGTCTCAGGTCGTTTACACCAGCGTGGACAATGACTGAATCATATTTGTACCTGCTGTTGAGAGACCTGAGTGCTTGCGTTATGTGGCGGATTCTAGCCCGACAGGCAGCTTACTGTGACCTTCTCCTTACTCAGTCTGGTGGCGGGGACGTCAGTGTGTCTGACTATGGAGTCACCAATGACTAGTGTGTCTGGCATTGTGTTTGGCCTTAAGGGCTGTGACCGTTTGACACTCTGACTGTGAGGTCTATGTGTTGCAGGTGTTGTGTTCTGAGGTGGTGGTTGTTTGGGTGTCTGCTTTGGTGGCCTCTGCTGTTTTGGTAGATTTTTGATCAGAGCCTCCGAGTATGTCTTTGTGTGTTTATGTGTATGATTTGAGGTTGTAATGGTAATATGTGAGACTGGGTCTATAGTGTGTGTGGTAACCTTCTCCTCCTGACTGGTCTTGCCAGTCCTATGTTGAGAGAGCTCAGCCTCCAGTTTGGCCGTGTAGTTGCATCTCTCGCATGTATTTGTGTTTTGTGGGAGGAGGAGAGGGTTGTCTGTGTACATGAGGCAATTGTAACATTGCCTCAATATTCCCAGGTTCACCAGCTGAGCAGGAGAGGACACTAGCAACTGATCCCTCGACATGCTAGAAGGAATAGACAAAAAAACCTTTAAAAAGATTCCGGGGGACGTGGGTGACCGAGAAATGGGGGTTGCCTTTTTGGGGTACTATCTATGACAAGAGTGCCGTATCAAGGTAATAAGTACTGTAGGAGCAAGTGCTACGTTTAACAGATAGAGAATAGTCTACTTGGAGTCAAGTAGAGATGATCTTTTTAATTATAGGATACGCTGATTAGATCAGTAGTATAGTTCGAGGAAGGTAGTTTTAAGGGAAAATTTGAAGAGTGGACTTTAGGTAGCCCGAATAGTTTAAACCTGATTAACCGGCGCTGCCCTAGTGTGCAACAGTAGCAACTCCGCACTAAATCGGGCTAAATTGCGCTAAAGCGTGCTTTATAGCAGGGGGCTGGAAAAGACAGGAAATGACCCAAATTGGCCAACAAACCACAAGTCACTGCCCTAAACCACTCCTCCGAGGACAAATGAAGGAGTTATGGAAATGACCCCTAGTGGCCAATAAAACTACAGTTTCAAGTCAGTAACCACCTCTCCGGGGCAGGAAGCTGCTCAATGTTAGTCACTGCCACTGATAAACACAGAGACCCTCCTTCAGCCCAAGCAAAATGGCCTCACAGAAACTTTCAAACAGTTCAGGAACAGCAAGCCTGTAACTGAACTTTTTAACTCTCAGAAAAGTGGAAAATAGCAAGATTTTTTTTTGTTTGTTTTTGTTTTTTTACAGAGATAGCAGAGGTTCACAAGTGATATCAAGTTATAACAGTGCAGTAAATGACCCCACACAAGAGTGCTAGGTCAAGGACAGAAAATATGCAAGTTTTAAGAAAAAAACGATTTAAAATTAAGTGCAAACAGGAAATTCAGCAAACAGCTTTTGGTTGTGCTCTAAATACAGCTACTAATACAGAAATCAAGTTTAACAAGCCAGAAAATGCTCAAGCTAGGCAGCTATGCAGAAAAACTTAGCAAATAAACAGAGAAAAATACTTAAAATCTCAAAAGTGGCTCCCTTCTTCTCTCAGCGTTTTTCCTCTTGGAGGGTGCTTCACCAACAGCCAACAAGCCTGAAAAGACGCTCAAACCACGAGGCAACTAGGTTTTAAGAGAGGAAGATGAAGGAGTTATGGAAATGACTCTAGTGGCCAATAAAACTACAGTTTCAAGTCAGTAACCACCTCTCCGGGGCAGGGAAGCTGCTCAATGTTAGTCACTGCCACTGATAAACACAGAGACCCTCCTTCAGCCCAAGCAAAATGGCCTCACAGAAACTTTCAAACAGTTCAGGAACAGCAAGCCTGTAACTGAACTTTTTAACTCTCAGAAAAGTGGGAAAAAGCAAGATTTTTTTTTGTTTTTGTTTTTACAGAGATAGCAGAGGTTCACAAGTAATATCAAGTTATAACAGTGCAGTAAATGACCCCACACAAGAGTGCTAGGTCAAGGACAGAAAATATGCAAGTTTTAAGAAAAACGATTTAAAATTAAGTGCAAACAGGAAATTCAGCAAACAGCTTTTGGTTGTGCTCTAAATACAGCTACTAATACAGAAATCAAGTTTAACAAGCCAGAAAATGCTCAAGCTAGGCAGCTATGCAGAAAAACTTAGCAAATAAACAGAGAAAAAATACTTAAAATCTCAAAAGTGGCTCCCTTCTTCTCTCAGCGTTTTTTCCTCTTGGAGGGTGCTTCACCAACAGCCAACAAGCCTGAAAAGATGCTCAAACCACGAGGCAACTAGGTTTTAAGAGAGGAAGATGAAGGAGTTATGGAAATGACCCCTAGTGGCCAATAAAACTACAGTTTCAAGTCAGTAACCACCTCTCCGGGGGGGCAGGGAAGCTGCTCAATGTTAGTCACTGCCACTGATAAACACAGAGACCCTCCTTCAGCCCAAGCAAAAATGGCCTCACAGAAACTTTCAAACAGTTCAGGAACGGCAAGCCTGTAACTGAACTTTTTTAACTCTCAGAAAAGTGGGAAAAAAGCAAGATTTTTTTTTTTTTTGTTTTTTGTTTTTTACAGAGATAGCAGAGGTTCACAAGTAATATCAAGTTATAACAGTGCAGTAAATGACCCCACACAAGAGTGCTAGGTCAAGGACAGAAAATATGCAAGTTTTAAGAAAAAAACGATTTAAAATTAAGTGCAAACAGGAAATTCAGCAAACAGCTTTTGGTTGTGCTCTAAATACAGCTACTAATACAGAAATCAAGTTTAACAAGCCAGAAAATGCTCAAGCTAGGCAGCTATGCAGAAAAACTTAGCAAATAAACAGAGAAAAATACTTAAAATCTCAAAAGTGGCTCCCTTCTTCTCTCAGCGTTTTTCCTCTTGGAGGGTGCTTCACCAACAGCCAACAAGCCTGAAAAGACGCTCAAACCACGAGGCAACTAGGTTTTAAGAGAGGAAGATGAAGGAGTTATGGAAATGACCCCTAGTGGCCAATAAAACTACAGTTTCAAGTCAGTAACCACCTCTCCGGGGCAGGAAGCTGCTCAATGTTAGTCACTGCCACTGATAAACACAGAGACCCTCCTTCAGCCCAAGCAAAATGGCCTCACAGAAACTTTCAAACAGTTCAGGAACAGCAAGCCTGTAACTGAACTTTTTAACTCTCAGAAAAGTGGGAAAAAAGCAAGATTTTTTTTTTGTTTTGTTTTTACAGAGATAGCAGAGGTTCACAAGTAATATCAAGTTATAACAGTGCAGTAAATGACCCCACACAAGAGTGCTAGGTCAAGGACAGAAAATATGCAAGTTTTAAGAAAAACGATTTAAAATTAAGTGCAAACAGGAAATTCAGCAAACAGCTTTTGGTTGTGCTCTAAATACAGCTACTAATACAGAAATCAAGTTTAACAAGCCAGAAAATGCTCAAGCTAGGCAGCTATGCAGAAAAACTTAGCAAATAAACAGAGAAAAATACTTAAAATCTCAAAAGTGGCTCCTTCTTCTCTCAGCGTTTTTCCTCTTGGAGGGTGCTTCACCAACAGCCAACAAGCCTGAAAAGATGCTCAAACCACGAGGCAACTAGGTTTTAAGAGAGGAAGATGAAGGAGTTATGGAAATGATCCCTAGTGGCCAATAAAACTACAGTTTCAAGTCAGTAACCACCTCTCCGGGGCAGGAAGCTGCTCAATGTTAGTCACTGCCACTGATAAACACAGAGACCCTCCTTCAGCCCAAGCAAAAATGGCCTCACAGAAACTTTCAAACAGTTCAGGAACAGCAAGCCTGTAACTGAACTTTTTAACTCTCAGAAAAGTGGGAAAAAAGCAAGATTTTTTTTTTGTTTTTGTTTTTTACAGAGATAGCAGAGGTTCACAAGTAATATCAAGTTATTAGCAAATGTTCAGTGGGAGTCTGCAGCAGAAGGCAGTTGTACATTCTGTTGTGAGTGAAATTTACAAATATTCACTGCTGACTAGTTTTAGATGGAGATGAGTTGTCTGCAGGTGCAAGCAATTGATTCTGAGAGTTCTGAACATTCTTGGATGTGAAGAATGCAACATTTAAAGGTACAATGGCAAGTAGCTCAATGGAAAATAAAGTTTGAAATTATGGGAAGTAAATAAGAGGTAGTAGCCTCTCTAGCAGCCTTAATACTTCAATGCATTTGATAGTCCAGTGTATAACTCAGCTTTATTTAAAGATAGCCAGTGCACATATTATTAGAGCAAAAAGTTGATGTTTTCTGAAATCATACAAGCTCCTTTTCATATCTGGGAGGGGAGCAGAGATAAGAAAACAGAAACTGGTGTAAGGATGTGGCATATGCTTTTGCATGGGTGATCTTAACTTTAGGTTAGGTAATACACCTGGGTGCAGCTGCCAATTTGGGACAATTGTTCCTATCTGGAGGGTTAAATTTCATTTTGAAGATGTAGATAGTTTTATGAGTGTGTTCTAAGTTAGTACGTGATTGGAGTGTTCTGAAAATGTAGTTAGTTTTTTATTTAAGGGTTTTCATTAAAACTTTAAACTTTAGTATTCATATGTAACATGAAAGTTGGAAATCCACATTCAAAAAACTGACATGTGTAATAGGTGGGAACAATAGTTTTTTTACCATAACAGCTACACTATCCATATTGTCTTGGAATGTAAATGGCCTTACAGGTATAGACAAAAAAGAAACTATATTAAGAAATGCAAACTGCAAACAGTAATGCCACGAGATACATTTGGAAAAAAATGTGCATAGGAATTTGACAAAGGAAAAAATTCAGGATGGATATTCAGTAGAATATTGGTAACAAAGGTCAAAGGAAATAATTATACTAATTGCTAGAGGAGCTCCAATAGTAATAGAAGAGAAAATAATATTCGTAGATTTGTAGTAGAAAGGGGTTACAGGCACAGGAGGTGGAAATTGCACCAAAAACTGTTATTACATAGCTTAAAAATGTTTGGGAGAAATAATCAGCATTCAGCAAGGAATCTTATAGATGGGGAATAGAATTTGATTTGCAATAATGAGATTATGTGTCAAGGGGACCTTGAAGGGAAAATATAAAAAATAGGGTATATTTCTGAAGAAATTTGTGAAAATATTTGATATGGAAGATGTGACTTAAGTAGCAGGAACTCAGACAGAATTTAGATATTATTCCCCAAGGTACAATAGCTGGACTAGACAACATAGAAGTTATATTTCAGAGGAACATATGCTTATAATTGAAAGTTTCAACACACATCCAGTAACTATTTCAGATCATACTCCAATAAAAGTAAAGATAAAATGCAGGGAAGTTAACTAAAAATGGGACACTGGCACTTTCCCCTACATGTTAAAAGGAGAGGAATGTAAGGAATGGGTGGTAGAAATTATTCAAGAGTTATTAGGGAATATGGATATGTTTTCAGAAGTTATAGCTGGTGAATGGATAAAATGAAAATGGAGTTTAAAAATAGGGTAGAAATAAAAGAGAAAGAGATATGGTTAAGAAGTAATAGGAATTACTTGGAGAGGCTGACACAGGTAAAGTATTACAGAATAAGGACAATCTTACAGGCCTAAAAGAAGCACAAATGTAGAGTGCTACAGAGAAAACCAGAGATTATCTAGATGATATGCATGAGTTTAGAAAGATTGCTGTTAAGCAACTACTTCTTGATAATAATGCCATTGGACAAAAACATTCAGCACAATGACTTAGGTGACAGAAAACAGAAGGGATTGTTGCCAAATTAAGGCAGCCTATAACAAGAAAAATAACTAGAGATCCTGTATCGGTACTGGATTCAGAAATTTTGCAAAAAATGTATAAAGCAGAGAAATGTGGAAATAAATAAAGAGAAATATTTATGGAAGACTTAATTAGGCCAAGGTCTGAGGTAGATGAGGCTAAATAACTAACAGTTCAAATAAAAAGAGATACAATAAAAATTGGGATCTATAATTATTCTTCAGGAAAGTCTCCAGGAATAGATGGTCTTCCTGCAGATGTTTTGAAGATAGGAGGGAAGAAAGTGATAAAGATCTGGAAGATTTTATTTAACAGTATTTTAAAATGAGGGGAAGCAGCAACACCTTGGAAGAAAGTTGTGATGGCTGTATTACCTAAAAACAGTAAAGGCCCATCAGACCCAGCTTGATAGACATGCATTCTAGTCTTAAATTATGATTATAATGTGTTTATGTCTATAATAGCTAAAAGAATGGTAAATTTGTGGTGAAAACTGATAGATATGGATCAATGTGGATTTCCAGAGGGGAGGCAAATATTTAACATCATTAACAGAACAATGATGATCCAAAATCCAGAGGGAATCAGAATTTAAGAAAATGCTGTTGTTGTTAGTGGATCTAGATGCAGAGAAAGCATTTGATAAAGTAAACTGGGATTTTATGAGTAGGGCAATGAATGCATTTATTCCCTGATAAAATAATAAGGTTAATTAGGAGTATTTATGAAGGACTGAATACCAGAATTACAGTGGGAGGGCTACTTTTCTGATAAGTTGTGTTTGAATATTGGAACCAGGCATGGGTATCCTCCTTTCCCTTTGTCATTTGCTTTATATTTACAGCCATTGGCAAAGAAAATAATGGACTCAGAAATGCAAAGTTATAACTGGTACGGTAATCAAAAAAGTTGTCTTTATTTGGAAATTATATTGTTTTGTGTCTGATAATTCCAGAATAAGGATATTTCAGTGGTGTGAAACATTTTGTGACAGTTTAAAGTCTTATCAGGATATAAAATTAATGAAGATAAAATAAAGGCTATAGTTGTAATTTATGTCCCCACACATGAACTAGTTCAGCAATACCCATATTTATTGGTACATGATAAGATGAAGTATTTAGGAGTATATATTAAAAAGAAGTTATGTACTCACCATAATGTTCCCTCAGAGTGGTTGTACTTCATTTGTCTTCAACCTGTGGGATACGGATCCATATCAGATCCGAGCCGGCAAATATTATTAGCATCAGCTCCGAGCTCCAGACTCCTCCCCTTACCCATAATACACCTCCACTGCCTTCCATCCCCAGATCGAGTTTGCTGAACTTATACTTAGAACCTGACCTGATAGCATACTTGTGATCTATACTGCAGCCCATAGGCTGAACATGCATCAAGGTCTGTGGGGAAGGAGGGAGGGATGGTTGAAGACAAATAAAGTACAACTACTCAGATGGAATGTTATGGCGAGTACATGACTTCTTTATCTGAAGTAGTTTACTTCATTTGGTCTTCAACCTGTGGGACAGAGTCCCCAGCTACTAAAACTCCTGGGAGGCCCTCATAGACAGATATTCCGAGCACAGCGGAGCCAAAGGATGCTCTCCTTTTGAAAGTCAAATCCAATTTGTAATGGAAATAAAATGTACAAGTAGGTGCAGAGCAAATGTCATCCAAAGACACCCTAGACCAGAAGGCCGCAGATGTAGCCATGGACCTAGTGGAATGAGCTTTTACCTGACCTGGAGGAGACCTGCCTTTGTCCTTATAGACCTGCAGGATGCATGAAGAAATCCATCTACCTATAGTGACCTTGGAAATAGGTTTCCCCAAAAAGGGTCTATAGAAGGAAACAAACAATTGATCAGATCTATGAAAATGTTTTGTCCTGTGTGAATAGAATCATAACTGTCTATGAACATCCAACATGTGTAGCTTGTATTCCATCTTGTTCGTAAAACTGGGAAAGAACACAGGCACATTTATAGTCTAATTGATATTGACTGATGATGCCACCTTAGGAAAAAAAGATGGATTGGTTAGAAGGGAAACTCTGTCTTTATGAAAATTCATGTACGGAAGTTTGATGGACAAGGCTTGTAATTACAAAACTCCTCTAGCAGAGGTAATAGCTACCAGAAAGGCTGTTTTCCATGATAGAAATTTTAGATCTGCAGTTGCGGCAGGCTCAAAAGGCAGAGCGACCAGAGCTTGGATAACCACAGTAAGGTCCCACGGGGGAACAGGGTCTTTGACCGGAGGGCATAGCAAAAAGGTGCCTTTGATAAAAGCTTTACATAGTTTGGGAAATGCTAAGGATGCAAAATTATCACCCACATGAAAATGGGAAATGGCAGCCAAATGAACTTTGACAGTAGAAGAACTAGCTCCATGCTGGAAAATATCAGCTAGAAAATCAAGAATAGCAGAAATAAGAGCCATGAAAGGGTCTAAACTCCTCTGAGAGGCCCAGAAAGAGAAACTTTTCCACTTGCTGTGATAAACCTTTCTGACTGAAGACTTATGAGCAGCTACAACATAGATCTAACTGAGGAGGTTAGTCCGGGAGTCCTAGCAATTACGAGAACTGGAACAGCCAAGCCATGAGCTTCAGGCTGTCCAAACTCAGATGAGGCACCCCTGAGGGGTGTGAAATCAGATCCTGAATGGGATCTAGGATCCAAGGTGAAGCCAGAAGGTGAGACCAAAGGAAGGGAAACCATACCTGGCGAAGCCAAAATGGGGCAATGAGGATCACTTTGCTCCCCAGTCGACAACCTTTCTGCATAAACCTCAGAATGAGAGGTACTGGCGAGTAAGCATACAGAAGACGGGGAGGCCAAGCATGAACTAGAGCATCTCTAGGGGACTCCCCCGGCAGGGGGTTCAGAGCGAAAAACCTGCTGCGAAGAGATCGCAGCAAGGTTGACCCCACTCGCTGAAGATCTGTTCTGCTACTGATGGATTCAGAGACCTTTCATAAGGCATCAGAATGGTCCAACATAGCCTGTTCACTAGAATGTTGGACCATCCCAGAATGTGCATAGCGATGAGAAAGTGACCAGTGGAGATCGCCCATTCCCACACTTTCATGGTCTCAGGACAAAGGGGGTAAGATCTGGTCCCTCTCTGTTTGTTGATATACCAGACTACTGATATGTTGTCTGACTGAATGGCAATTATCCCCAGAGGAAGGAAGGCATGAAGGGCCTGCAATGCTAGAAGAACCAGCCTAATCTCTAGGACACTGATATGCAACCTGGTCTCTTTGGGGGACCACAAGCCTTGGACTGTCCTGCCTGAACAATGCCCCCCCCCACCCAAGTTGGGAGGCATCCGTGGTCACTGTGGCTTGGGCCAGAGCTGGAATAAAGGGTCATCCATCCAAAATGTCTGGAGAGCTCATCCACCATATGGGGGAAGACCGACACACTTGACTTAGGTGGATAGGATAAGTTAGTGGTAATTCCAACAGGAATCACTGAACCACTAGAGTCCACTGAAGAATCCGCATGTGTAGCTGAGCACACGGAAGAAGAGTTATGGTTACCGCCATTGAACCTAGGGTCTCAACACTGATTGCGCAATCGAGAGATGAGAAAGGTAGATCAGGGAGACATGAATCCTGAGGTTTTGAACTCTCTCCGAAGTTAGGAATACTTTGCACTGAAGTGTATTTATCCTGGCACCAATGTAGTCTATCACCTGTACAGGATCTAGGAGAGATTTGAATGTGCTGAATGTGATACCCAAACTCAGGGCAAGTGTCAGAAAGTAATCCCTGGTTTGGAAAAGTAGATGCCTGGTGGGAGCAGTGAGGAACCAATCATCCAGGTACGGATAGACTTGATTCCCCTGAAGCCTCAGGTGAGCCACTACAACCGCCATCACTTTGGTAAACACACTGGGGGCTGTGGTGAGACCAAAGTGTAGGGCTCAAAATTAATAATGATTGGGCCCTAGCCAGAAGCAGAGGAACCTTCTGGAGCTTCTGCGCATTTTGATGTGATAGTAAGCATCCTGGAGGTCTAACGAGCACATCCAGTCACTCCCTTTCAGGTATGGCATGATGAACTGTAGTGTGACCATCCGGAACTTCTCTTTGGCAACTGACAGGTTCAGGGTAGAGAGGTCCAGAATGGGCCTTAAGTCCCCTGTTTTCTTTAGCACCAAAAATATCCTGGAGTAGAAGCCTGATCCAGACCAATCTGGGGGGGACGGTTTTGATGGCTCGTTTTACTAGCAGCTTGGAAATTTCCTGTGCTGCTTCCCTTTCCATGGGTGGAGTGTCTGGGTGGTGTCTGGAAGATATGGATAACCCACAAAGGGGACAGAATATCCTCTGGATATGATTTGAAGCACCCAGCAGTCCATTATTATGGACTCCCATGCTGCTGGGTGCAAGGACAATCGTCCCCTGACTGCCTCCAGGGTACAGCAGCCGGGCAACCCCTCAGGGGTCCTGCCTGGGTCTATCTGAGAATGATTCTTGAGACCCAAAGTTTCACAGACCACCTCTGCCTCTGGGCCGACATCCATTCTGTCCCCGTCTGCCTCTAGGGGAAGAAGAGCCCTGAGTGTCCCAGGAATACTGAGACTTCCAGAACCACGTCTTCTTTTGCCCTCTCTGGTTTTGGGAAAAAGACCTTTGAGGGTTAGAGAAGTGGATTCCGACGGCAGACAGTGTCTTCCTGTCCTTCTCACTCTGGACTAGTGTCTCCTTGACGGTCTTACTGAAAAGTGTCGAGCCATCATAAGGGGCATTTGCAAAACACACCTTAAAGGGTTCAGTAAATTGACACAATCTGAGCCAGGCATTACACCTCATGGACACTCCAGATCTTGCTGCCCTAGCCGTTCATTCCATGGCATGAGAGAGGAGTCACATGGACATATTTTATACCATTTTTAGAGTGGCCATTTTCGCGAAGAATGAAGCCTTGTCCTCCTACAACATGGACTTGGGTGGAGATTCCTCCAGCTCCTTTATTAGGTCACGTTGGAGTCTAGTGACATGGACCAAATAATTCAGTGCACTAATGGAGAAGGTAGCTGAAGCATACACCCACTTCCCTAGGCAATCCATCATCCGTGACTTCCAGTCAGAAGGGGGAACCGAGGAACTCTCCTGAGATAGTTCCCTCTTGGTGGCTGCTGCTACCACCATGGTGTCCACAGGGGAGCCCTTATTCTAGGATGGCCTGTCAATGGGGGAGCTTGATATTTTATCAGGTCACTTGGGGATAGGCTCCATGGTGTCTGGTTCCTTTCACGCCCATGAGGTGATCAAATCCACTAAAGGTTCCATGGGAGGGGACACCCAGGAAGTAGACGGACCCATGCCAAAAGCCTCCAGGAACACAGACTCATCAGAAGAGGGCTTGGGGGCAGGCCAACCTCCCTGCTGGTGCAAGATCTCCATGATGTCTCCAAAGGAGACATCCTCAGGAGGTGATCTTGGGGAGCCCTCTCCATCATCTAAATCTGTGTCCTTGGTTAGGAACTCAGGGGAGTCCAAGTGCCTCCGCTTTCACCTATGCTTGTGAGGCACATCTCCAGTGGGGCTCTCAGATAAGTGCTCACAAGCCATCTGTTCCTCAGGGGGAACTGTCTGGGGCTCTTCAAGCATGGGCTGTCCATCTGGTAAGACAATGGGGACTGTAGACAGAGCCGTGGGGGTCTTGGTGGAGTCTGAGGGGGTGGTCAGGGGTCGTGATCTGATGGAGAGGACCCTTTCTACCACATCAAATGTCAAAGGAGAGTGGACCTCCTGGGAAGCTAATAAGGAGGCCGGTCTCCCCAGGTCTAATGTGAGAATTGGAGCCAGTCCCAAAGTGGATGGAGCTCTGAGGGAGGGGACCTGGCCCAACAATATCACAGCCGATGGAAAAGATTCCACTCCCTCAGTTCCAACACCCAAGCTCCAGCTCCAAGAGCGGCTCAGATCCAAACTGGTCAGATCCAAGATGCTCCAGGCAGCTGTCGGCATCGAGGAAACAAGTACTGTTGGCATTGACCCCCTGACCAAGGCCAACCTCAGATCCGAGAACTCTGAAGCCGAAGATCGGATCAGGGAAGGAGAAATTAGTTGAAAAAATGGAAGAGAACTCCCCCTTCCAGAGGAAGAGGGGCTGGCAAGACCCCCATCTGGATCTGTGTACAGATAAAGTGCCTCATCTTCTTATCCAGATCCATATCCAATAAGGAGCGGGTTGACTGTGATGAGGCCACTGACTCTGATCTGGTGGGTTGGGGAAGTGAGGCCCGGGAGACTGAACGTGCCTCCTCCAGCTCCGGGGAGAACCTCGGAGAACGGAGCCAAGAGGAGTCATGGATCTGTGCTGACTTGCTTGGAGAAGCGAGGTCCAGGGACCTCTTCCTCTTTTCATTCATCTTTGACTCTCTCTCCCATTCTCTACCTCTCCTCTGCTCCACTACAACAGGCTTAGATGCAGGAGTTTGAGTCCCAGCCTGGGAGGGAGGACAGGCCAGAGGGAGAGGCAGTCACAGCAGCTGCTGTGAGTAAAGCCAAAGACGAGGAAGGAGGATGAGTAGAAGGAAGAAGACCTGTGAGGGCCATCTTGGCCTTCCTATCTTTTAAAGCTCGGGAGTTGACCCCACACAAATGGAGCAATTCACACTAAGGTGGGCCACACCTAGGCACAACACACACAGACTGTGGCCATCCACTGGGGAGAGCTTATGGCCACACTCTGTGCAGCGCTTGAACACAAGCTTTTCAGCCATCCTGTGAGAAGGAAAGAAGCCTTAAAAAAGACAGGCAAAAACTTTCTCAACTCTAACACACACCCACACACACACACCCACTCACCATGCTAATCTCTAGACAATACTAAAGGGGGAGGGGCACCACAGAACAAACTACTCTAACTATCTACCTAAACAAACTAACACTCGATGCCAAAGTGATGGGAGGTGAGAAGGGGTACCTAAACTAACCTAGAATGGTGAAAGAAAATGAAAGTTTTAAACTTACAGTAGAGAAATACCTCACTGCTAGCTAGAGCTCTAAAGACCCGATGTATAACAAACTGCGGCAAACGAGATCTGGGGATGGAAGGCAGTGGAGCTGTATTATGGGTAAGGGGAGGAGTCTGGAGCTCTGAGCTGATGCTAGTAATATTTGTTGGCTTGGATCCGATATGGATCCGTATCCCACAGGTTGAAGACCAAATGAAGTAAACTACTTCAGATCAAAGGCTTCTTTTATGGCAGTTAAGGATAGAGAAGAGGGAAGAGACTAAACAAAACATAATACAAAAAAAAACTGACAAACTGGAGGTTCCAAGATACAATCAGTGAAAATTATTTTAGTCTCCTTAGTTTTATACAAGGTTAGGCATATTTTTATCAACCAGATGAGAAGTTGTGGACAATAATTAATAAAGAGTTGAAGGAATGTATCTGGGAAGGGAAGGGGGCAAAAGTTAAATTGAATAACTTGATCCTTCCAATAGAATAAGATGGTCTAGGATTACCTGATTTGAAGGGATATTTTAGAGCTACACAGTAAGGGTCATAAACATAACAGAAGCAGAAAGTTACAATTCAAAATGGAAAGGGATGATGATGAAGCAGGAGGAAAGTTCAACAAATAAAGAGAAAGTGGGATTTTGGATGCAGATTCTTAAGGAGAATAATAATAACCATACAGAGTATTATATTTATAAAGGAACAGAAAGCATTCTAAGAACTAAGCCAACAGGAGAATGGAGAAATAATATTTTGCCCAATAGGGATGACTGCAAGTAGAGGTACAGAAAATAAGGAAGAGGGGGCTGCAATTTACTGGAGAAAATTGCCAAATGAATCAAGGTACTGAGAGCAAATGACTAGAGAGGGAAAGGTAATAGACTGGGATGAGACCAAGAAGAAGTTTGGACTATAGGCTATGGACTGCCTTCCTTAACAGATCAGAATAAAGGCAAAGAGATACAGGGATTTTAAGTGAAAGACCTGCTCTAGTATACTTTTTAGTGGAATTTAGAACAGAAGCTGCTATCAAAAAAGAATAATTAGTAGGGCATATAAAATATTGCATTAACTGTAATAGCCACTCTGAAGGGGTTAGAAAAGATTGCATAGTGAGACCAGAAAAGCAGTTTACAAGGGAACAATGGGAGGACATATGTATGGCTCCCAAGTATGCCACAAAGTGGTTTGTAAGTGTTTGCAAAGATATTTTTATACCCCAAACCGACTTCAAATATTTTTTCCTCAGGTAGCTACTGATTGTTGAAGGTGTAGCGGGGAAGAAAGAAATAACTGGGAACATATATTTTGGCATTGTGTAATTATCTGGCAAATTTTAATAATTCCCTACAGAGTATTTTGTCAGAAATATTGGGTGAGCAAATGGCTATAACTAAGGAACTGATTCTTTTCAGCTGGAAAATGGGATCTGAACTGCCTAGACATAATAAGGCCTTATTAAGTTTAATTCTGTTGGCTGCCAAAGAAACAATAATTAGAAAATGAAAATCAAAGTCTAAGCCAACGGTATCTGAAGTATTGAAGATTATAAAAGAGATAAAAGAATTGGAAAATGGATCTTTACACAAGAGAAGGAGCAAATTACATAGAAATACGCGGAAATTGTGGGAACAATACATGCAGAATAATGTTCAGTAGGAAGAGGAGGAGAGCGGTTTAAGAGATGGCAGGAATTCAGCAATGTATGTAATGTTGGACTTATGATAGCTACAAGGAAAGAAAATATATGCAATGTATAATGCATATACATGGGAAAAGTGTTAATATGGTTTGTTTTCTTTTCTGTTAAAGAATGTTTGCCTATACCTTAAGTGATTATTTAATAAAGGTGTTTACAAAAAAACACATGGTCCAGAGACCTCAAATAGTGCACAAATCAACATAATTTCTAGGCAAGGGAAGCTAAATTCCTACCTGTACTGATTAGTTTTCTACATGTTTCAGATTACAGCTTGAGTTTGGGACTCCCTAGATAAAAGTACTAGAGTAGATATTTTTGGATTCAAACTCTGCCCTAAATTATCAATATAATTCTATTAAAGTTCCACATTTTTCATTTTTTTCTTTTTCCATTAAATGTGAAATAATTAGCAAAAAGACAAAAGTGAAATAAAACAAAAACACATCTAGTACAATAATATTCACTCAGTAGTTTAGCTACTGTGATGTTTTAGGATTTTAGGATTAAAAACAGCACTAAATAACATTTCTGATTTCTAAGGATGGTGGCCCAGTTAATTAATGAATTAATTAATTAATTACTGTCCAAATGGTTTTGTAATGCTAGGCAAGCCATTGTCATAAATGCACTCCTCCATAGATTGGAATACTGCATTCCTTTAACTGCACTTCTCACTGCACACAATACTGCACTCATTCAGTTGGCTGAAAATAAAATACTTACATTTATATGCCTAGTTAGCAAGTGCAAGCAACATTCCGCTGCTCCCACTTCAAACATCTGGCTACCTGTTACAGTGATAGCCAAGTTACTACTCAGCATACTCATCTATAGAATATTAAATGATTGATGATGTGCACCCCTCCTCAGCAAGATGTAGCTCATAAACAGTCCTTCACTCTTAGAAATAACGATGGCATTCAGTTATACAGTCCCCAGACACACTTGGTATACCCAGGAATATAGACCAACTACTAACTTTTGGAAAAATGTCCCAGAAAACATTAGGAATATAGACCAACTACTGACTTTTAAGAGAAAACCTGGAGACCATCTGTTCAAAGAAATTAAACACAAGTACTATACAGAACTGGGCTAATGCAATAATAGACTATTTCTTAGGTTCCAGTGTGCTAGTGGTTTCATTCCAAAATGGGCAGTTTAAGTCATTTTTTTCCAAGAGACATCTTTATTAAATTTTCACATATGGAATAGGAAATCTTACATTTATATAAATGAAAAACAAATAATATGACACCAGTTTAGTTGCAAACAGTATACATCACAGACACCAATGAAACAAACACTGTAGTTGCAAACATTATACATTACTTATAATCTATCCAGTCATCGTCAGTTAAGCATTATATGGCACATTCAATTCCTGCCTCTTAAACATTGTTCCTGCTCTGCATATACTGTTCCCACAATTCCCATTTTTCCTATGTAGTTTGCTCCCTCCCTTTTCTAAAGATCCCAATTCCAGTTGTTTTATCTCTGTTACTATATTCACTACTTCTAGTAAAGTTGGTTTAGACTTTGATTTCCATTTTCTAGTAATTGCTTTTTTGGCAACCACCATGACTAGACTGAACAAGGCTTTACTATGTCTAGGCAATTCCAATTTTGTAACATCACTCAAAAAATAATCGTCTCTCCAGTCAATTCAATCTGTTCACCCATCATCTCTAACAGAGTGGTCTTCAGGGAATCCCTAAAGTCTGCCAGCTCATTCTTCTTCTTCTTTTGGCTTTTCCCGGTTAGGGGTCGCCACAGCGGATCACCTTGTCCACTCATGATTGACAGTGGAGTTTTACGGTGTCTAGTTGCCAGCCTGGCGCCCAACCTTCCACAGAAGGCACACACACACACACACACTCACAACTAGGGCTAATTTAGAGTGTCCAATCCACCTCCAGCATGTCTGCCAGCTCAGTACACTACCAAAAAATATGTTCCCAGTCACCTCTTTCTTCCATCACACTTTCAACATTTGCTACCCACCTGAGGAAAAATTATTTGGAGTCTACTTGGGGTATAAAAATACCTCTGTAAACACTTATAGGTTCATAGGTGTGTACTAGGCTAATGGTCCTGGAGCCTTTACAAGCCTAGCCCATAGGATTACCCTGACATTGTGCCACAAAACCTTGGCTCCTAGTGTCTCCGTCGAGTAGAGCCACTGGAGTGATCCCCGGGGTGAATTTTCTATTTCCCATCCACTCATCAAGATTTCTCTTGAAGAGAGCCAGTGAGGTGCTCTGCTTGACATGTATGGGAAGTCTATTCCAGAGCATGGGCAGTCTCTGGGTTATGAACCTCTCCCTCTTAATGTTGATTTCTTTCTTTCTGTTCTGTTGATTGTGGTAATGAGGTTGAGGTCTTTGGAGCATGTGGTGCAGAGGGATTGGGATTTCTTTAGATGTAATATTTCTAACACAACTGGGTCAGACATGTCTTTGTAAGTCAAGCAGAGATCGTCTCTAAGTAGGCAATATGAGACAGAGAATAGTTGGAGTTTTTTGAGTCTGTCCCTACAGGACAAGTGTTTAAGGCCTAGGATCTTCTTTCTCAGGTACTTTTGCAGACTTCCAGGTAAAGATCCTAAATCTTCTAAACTTTGTTGCATATTTGGGAGATATATATATATATATATATATATATATATATACACACATATATATATATATATATATATATATAGATATAGATATATATATATATATATATATATATATATATATATATATATATATATATATATATATATATATATATATATATATATATATATATATATATATATATATATATATATATATATATATATATATATATATATATATATATATATATATATATATATATATATATATATATACAGAGAGAGAGAGTTCCCTTTGGAATCTCGAAATACTTAAATGTCGAATTTCAGTATTTCGAGACCAAACTGTCGAATCTGCAGTTGGGCGAAACTGCAGAATATTGAACCCGGAAATGTCGAACCCACAGTACTGATGGTGTGTTAGGTAAGTGTTATGCTTTTTAAGGGTTTTGGGGAGGGTTTGTGTGCATGTGAGTGTGTTGGAGAGTGTTAGGTGTGGGTTAGGGTAGGTAGGTAAGAGTGTGAGTGTGTCAGTGTTGAAAATGGTTGTATGCATGTGCTGTGTGTTTGTGCAAGGGGGCTGTAGAATGTGTGGTGGTGAGTTTTCTGTCTTTTGGTGCTTAGTGCGGCCTCAAAGTTAGTATATATAAGTAGCGAGGGTGTGGGAGGTGCAGCCTCCCATAGAAATGCAGGGGCTTGCCTGCTATAGGAAGGGTAGGTGTGTGTGTTTGTTTTGTTGTGTTCGTGTGTGTTGTTTTGCTTTTTTGTAGTGTTGGGAGGTAGGTGTATTTGTGTTTGTATGTGTGTTGTAGTGTTTTGTTGACGTTTGCAGTTTTGAATTTCATGGTTTTGGTTTTTGGCTTTATAGTCTTGAGATACTAAAGTTCGATATTTCAGTATTTTGAGATTGTAAAGTGAATCCATGTATATATATATATATATATATATATATATATATATATATATATATATATATATATATATATATATATATATAAAAGTGTGCATTATTTCTTTGTGAATTGGTTATCCAATCCCTCTTCCCAAGTCTTTCTAAGCTCCTGTGAGTGATTCTTATAACTATCATGCAATGTTTTATATGCTTTACTAATTCAGGTTAAGTTCAGTTTGATACTACATAATATAATTATTTCCTTTTTTGTATGCATGTATGTATGTATGTATGTATGTATGTATGTATTTATTTATTTATTTATTTATTTATTTGTAATGTTGTTTAATCTTTTATTTATTGATTTCCAACCCTTGGCTACATTGAGTATTTGCAATCTTTTGTATTCCTAATTGCATTCCATACTTACTATTGTCTTTGCCATTGTGGTCTGGGTTGTAGCTGAAAAGGATCACTAGACCAAGGCACTTACCTGTTAACAAAGTGCAAACTGAAAAAAGCTTCACCTCTGTAAATGAGCCTTCTGGTACATATTTAGCTTTCATTTGGAGTACAAGAACATTTCATAGCTAAAGGTTTCATACTTTCCTGTTTATAGAGCACTAACTGGTGATGTAGCCTTACTAAAGACACAACTTATTTTACAAAATGTAGGAAATTAAAAAGCAAATATTTCTTTAAAGCAGTTCATCTGTTTACTAGCACAAATTAAAGAATATTATGGGAATTGATTTCAGCTATAGGCAAAATAACTGTTCAGTAATGTCTTTCTAAAAAACTTTATGACTAGGAGCCATATGTCAATGTAACACCCATTTTTCAGAGTCAGAAAACATTTAGGCACAGAGGAAGGCTACTTCTATGATTGGATTTTTAGAGTTTTCATGAAGCAAGAGAAAATATATCTCTTTTTCAGTCAATAAACACATCAACATGCAAGAAGAAAAACATTTACTGCTCATTTGAATAGAATTGTACGAGGAAATGCCTGAAATAACTAAATGTGTCAAGTTAGGGCCTGATCATACATAATAAAAATAACGTACATATTAAACAGTTATATCGCACAAAAATGGTGACATCATAAAACATATACATCCATATTATGTGAAATCATAGTGTACAAAGAGTTTACATAAACTATCAGCTAGTAAAAATAATGTTTCTACTCAATATGATTAACTCATCAAAGGAAATGCCTTATACTCCTAAGGTAAAACTGTAAGGAAATGATGCAACGTTTCAATTCTGACTAAAGTCCTGTATTATAGGTTATTCCATCCTTTACTGAGATTATATAATATCCTGGTGGATCAGAAATACACTTATGAATCGAAGGAAGTGCATACAAGTAAGGATCATCTATCTGTTTCACTTAAAGAAACTGCAGATATAGTGTGGACAGAAAACCTTAGTCCCAAATGCTTGTCAATTTTCTTGATTAAAAACCTTTCTAGGCCAATTTCACATATTCATTACATTAATAACTCTTTATGTTGAAAACAGTCAGACTTTCCCCTTTCTTTGCAATGAATAATATACACTCTTTCTTAATCTCAGTATATCATGTAAATTACTCTAAGTTATCCCTGATTCCCAGTATGAATAAATGAGGTGGCATTTTCTTGGTAATATTAAATTTATAAGGTATTCGTGGTTTGTTCAGTACAAATGATATGGCTCAGTTTAGATGGCAAAAAATGATACATTGTTCAAACATGGGAACGTTCAAATGGCCATATTCTGCAAACAATGTATTACAGTCAGTTTCATCCCATGTCGAGTTATATGCCCACATATTAGACTCTGAAATATAAATGCATATGTTTTCTAAATTACCACTAAATGAAAAAAAGTTTATACCTGTCGATATTCAAGTGCAACTTGGATCTATGGATGGGAAACAGAAAATTTACCCCAGCACTGCCCCCTGTACTACTAATGGACAGAGGCAGCTCCTAAATGCTTTATCCTATGCATGGGTCCCCTCAAATTATCTGTGGTATGGTCCCAGTTATTCTCATTAGGGGTAATATATAATTATCAACCATGGTATGGGTAAGACCAGTCTCTAACCAAATGAGATAGGTTAATTTGAGCACAAAAAGAGAAATCGGTTAGACGTAAAATGACCCACAAGGGCAGCTAGCCTAGTACTTACCTATGAAACTATAAGATGGTTAATCCAACAATGCCACCTTATCGGTCCCATTTAAAATTTTATAATAGAAGCATACATGTATTTTTTCACAAAAAAATATAATGCCAGGAATATCACCACTTTCTTTAGTGACCCAAGATAGAATATATATTTAATCCTGTTTGAAACAATGCATGCTAATTCTCAGATACACAACAGATGAATTAATCACCACTAGAGACAGGGAATACAGTGGCATTCTTTGTCTTTAGGAGGGGGGAATCTTTGTTCAAACTATAGTCTCTGATGAAGACTATGGACTCTAGTTTCAAGCAAAAAAAAAAAAAGAGCGGAAGCTGGTAGATCATCCACAGTGGGTAAAGCATACACGAAAAAGCAGTCAGGCTGGAGCCATACTTGGCCTTCACTGATCTCTTTCCTACCTAAATCCTGCATCTTCCACAAGCAGGCTCCCAGAGGAAGATCCTTCACCTGTAGTTTCCCCAACCAAGGGCAAGCTTTATACATGCAGAAGAACAATGTCAATTTGCCTCAGCATTTTCTGGCATATAACATCATTAACACAATACAGATCTTCAACCAATGTAGTCAAAGAGAGAAAATTTCCTAACTAAGCAACATTGGTCTTTACTGCAAAATATTGCTGATGACAGAAAGGCTATAAGAATGAATGACTGGACTCCTGAAATTTCCACCTTGGTACAAATGTACCTGAAGTTTTTTTTGTTTTGTTTTTTTTTTAATGGCAACTGAAGAAGTACTTGGTATGAAATAGTTTTTTCAGGCATGCTCCATCTCAGAAACAGCATGGCATTAATTAACCTTCAATTACACTTATTGGCAGTAACAGCTAGACAGACAATAACAGAAGTGAGATGCCCTGTATTAATCCACACAGAAAAGTTGACATTTTACAGTAATATCTTAAGAAGACTGCCTGAAGCAATAAAACTAATATTTGTGGCAGAAGCAACATATTGTGTAAGTAATAAAATCAGCTCAACATATTTATCAGTCTAAAATTCTATCACTTTGCTTCCCTTACAGCTAAACATTAAGACTAAGATTTAGAAGCTAAGTGTCAGAGCTTGGTAACTAGACTTGCTGTGCTCCAACACCTACAATAAGCAAGATTGTGTAGTTCAATAAGGGGGATACAAATGGCATATGCATAAATAATTTATGATCTAGTTTTATGTGCCACATTCAGCTATGCAATGGTGTGACACAGCCACCCCAAAATCAAAAAGGCATTGCCCTCAACAGTCTATTACAGCATTGACATATGAGGAGCTGTTATGTTGCTATTGCCACATCTATAACTATTTTTTCCATGGACATGATTAAAACTGCAGTCTGTGGAATAAACAAGGCTATGTAGATTGTGTGTGTGTGTTGAGATGAGCAGAGAGAGATGGATGGCAGCAGCTGTTTCTTGAAGTCTGCTTAAGGTAAGTAGAATAGTGAAACTGCAAATAATAGAAATTGTGTTCCCTGAGTCTGTTTTAAGGATGGATATGATAACAGAGGATTTCTAGAGTTCAGAAAAAATACTGAAAAAAATAAATAGTTATGATATCTCTGAGAGGGATGGCAAAAAAGCATCATCGGTGTCTACAAATTTTCCTGTTTGTGTCAGGGGAGCCATATGAATGGATTGTTTTAGTAGACTATTAGTGTCTTGCAGTGTAATGAGACTAAAACAGAAGTACAGGGCAGGCAGATGAATTTAGAGAAAGCCAATCCATTGAGGAAGGTGTTTTTTCCCCAGAGCTTTTGAAGAAAGTTTCTTCATACACCTACAATATAAAAGGGACTCCAAGATTAAATGGTCAACTGGGGGAAACTGTAGCACGGGATAAAACCAGTAAGAAAACTGATCACTCTATTAATCTATGTCTCTCTCTCTCTCTCTCTCTATCTCTCTCTCGCTCTCTCTCTCTCCAGATATTTTAAGGACTCCTAAAGGAATGAAGCCATTCACAGGTATTATTGTACCTCACAGACTTGTAGATAGGCCAGGCCCCATCTTTTTGATTATGGAAGATGTGGATATTGGATCTGTGAATTATGCCATAGACAAAGCTGATGTCTTAACCATCTGGTCTTGAATGTAAAATAGATATCAGGCAGGCAGGAGAATACTGAGAAGAGGTGTTAATGCCTGCACTTCTAGTATCATACCTCTCAACCTCTTAGTGCAAGGAACCGAGACAAAGCCAAACATAATGGGGAACAAAGTCTCAATAATAGGTACAGATTTTCAATACTGCTCTTATAAACTTTGGAAGTTGCTAGAGAAATGGGTTTTGCTTTAGCATGCATTTTATGAAGGTCTAAAATTCAAATGTCTGTCATTATTTAGTGACTGAAATACTTAGTGATTTGCCTGAAAAACACAAATTTTATGAGGAACAGACAAGAAATATGAGGCAAAAATCGAGATATTCAGCAACACTCTGGACAGTTGAGAAGTATGGCCAGTGGGCTGTGAGAGTATTAGTAACCAGTCCATCTCTGAGAGTCCTAAAGGAAACAACTGCTCAAGATCTTGATGGGACATTCTATAGCTAATAATTTTGATTATTATTTTACCTCCCCCACATCAAGAAAGAAATGATGCAGGACAATGATTACCCAGCAGGATTTAGAACATTATAAGGAGAGAATCTTGATAGATCATTAATCATAATCCAGTCAATAACTATGTAAATATTTGCATAGTGAAATGAAGGATTAACTATGGCCCTGTTGACCTGGCTTCTATTAAAGGAATTGGCATATTGCAGAATAAGCATGGATGATAAGTTTCAGTGGCCTATGTTGACGTACCCATCCTGGGGAGGGGATGACTTGACCCACCACATTGGCTATGTCTGCTGGTGGGTAAGTGATCACTTACAGGTTCATTGGTAAATACCAAACAATCAATCTTCAGACTATTACATGCTTAGACAATAATCAGACAGTGATCACTGGTGAGAATTAAACATTGAACCTTGTGTCTGTGAAGTAAACACCTTAACCATTATGCCAACCCCTAACCCCTGAGAAAAGCTGCCATCTGCACTTCATAGTTCTGATTTTTAAACAGTAACTTTTATTGTTAGAGAGCTTTCATTTTAGTGTACACTGCTGCTAGATGGATTCTAGTCCAGATCTTCCATCGTAATGGGCACTTATTCACTACTGTGGGAAGATTCCTAAGTCAATAATAGGCAATCAGTCTGCAGATTATTACGCTCATAGACAATAACAAGACAGTGATCAAAGGCAAGAATCAAATCCTGTATGTTGTATCTGTAAGGTGAACACTTTAGTCATTATGTCAACCCCCAACTTAACAGGAAAAGTTCACACTACTACTGGTGCAAGTGCACTGCTGAGAAGAAAGAGATAGGTATGTGTGGAAGCATGTCCCTTCACAACGTAACAAGCATCCTAATGAGGATAAGATAAGCCATGCCGCAACTAAAGCCTTTCCCAGCCCAAAGACCAGACTCTCACCACAGGGGGACAGATAGGCTGACTGAGTTTACTGATCAGTGGGTTGTAAGTCTCTGGCTTCTGGACTGCAGAATGAATGAGATGACTGGCTGCAGGTAGAGGAAACCTTCAGGGCAGGTTCTTGCAGACACTTGTAGGGGAAGAACTGTATGATTACCTGACTTATGGTTAGGGTGTGTAAGGGATTTGATCAGAAGGTGTAGAGTGATACCAAGATAAGCACTTAATATATTCCATACAAAAGAAAAAAACAGGACTTGTACAGACACAAAGAACAGAAGGAGGGCATGGTAAAAACATCCGCATCTTTGTAAAAAAAAAAAAAAAAACAGCTAAAGGATTGAAGAGAGTCACAACTAGAAAATATGCTGAAGATAAAGGTATGGAAATGTGAAAAAATACATTTTCACAAAGACACTCAAAGCTGTATGAAACAGTCCTGCTGCAAAACTGATGGAGTCAGCAGGATAAGGTAGCACATTCCAAGGATGAGCACCACATAAGACAATCATAGAGATAAGTAAAAAGAAAATAGAAATAAAGATATTAGACAAAGGCAGTTTAGTCACTAGTAGGAAACATACTCAGACGGGATAGGCCAGTCTCTCCCTACTTCTGCATGCCATATTTCTATTTTGAGATGAACAATTATAGTATACAGTAGTGATATGCAGCAGTACAGCACATGCTAAAGGAATCCAAGCACACTTGAATGGATATTAGTACACTGCATGGTTTCGACAAAGACCAGACTTTCACATGATAAATGTTTACAATAATAAAACCTGACCTAAACCAGCCTTACTACTGTCTTGTAAATAAAAGGCCTACTATTACAAACAGATGATTACATTAACCAATAGGAAACTGGATGTATTGTTTCTTTTACGGGGGCTTTCCAAACAGTTTGAATCATGCCTTCAGTGCTCAGGTGAACTTAAGGCAGTTACAATGACATGTGACTCAGAGAGACAGCTGTACTCTTATCTAATCCATATTGCAAAAGAAAGGAAGGTGAGGAGGAGGGTTTCATTGCTAAGAGGCAAATTCCTCACTGTATTCATTGTGTTCCGTCTACTTCTTACCTTACTCCTACAACAGCGAGCAGTATGTTTTTACCAGACTTACCTATTCAGGACTAAAAGGAACATTATACATTTCATGTCAAATGAAACAGATGAGCACACAGACAGTATTTCATTAACTAACTACAAAAAAAAAATACACACACACACACACACACACACACACACAGATATAGAGTGTACATACATATACACATACACTATATATATATATATATATATATATATATATATATATATATATATATATATATATATATATATATATATATATATATATATATATATATATATATATATATATATATATATATAGAGAGAGAGAGAGAGTCAAGCACACACACACAGACACACACACACGTGTGTGTGTGTGTGTATGTCTGTGAGAGGGGTGTTAGTGTACCCAAGTACCCAATCAGCTAGCATGTCTTTGGAAGTAGAATACACAAAATAAATGTAAGCAAAATGTAGGATTGTGGGATAACAAATAAAACTTTGCACAAGACAGTGAAAGGGGAAGCCAGGACTGAACTACCGCTGGAAGCATAGTCAGACTATAAAGTTATAGCTAATGTATTCATGTTCTCTGGACAGCCATAAGCAGAAATGTAATAAATGATTAAATATGGACAGATTGTCATATATGAGAGTAAACTTTTCACCATGAAGGGGAAAGAGCAACACAATATGAATATACACGCACACATATGTGTGTGTGTCTATTAGTTGCCAAGCTAAGTAGAAGAAACAGAACTTCAATGAGTTTACTTTAGGGCAGCCAAATCTCATCAATGCCTTCAACAGAGCTTCATTACTGGTGGACTTAAAGTCAATCTTTTTGTCTAATCGGTGTAAACATGTCGCATCCTAATTATGTTCCTGACACTCTTTCTTAATGTGTAGCACCAACGATCAAATTTGTTGTCCAATAAAATAATCTGAACCCACAATGAGAGTCTGGTGAGTCTTCTAGGCAGTGAAAAGGAAATTGTTATGAAATTCTGAGGAACATGGGAAACATACTTCTCAACCTCTCAGAGCAAGAAATCTGGACAAAGCCATAAATAATGGGGGACAAAGGCCCAAAAATATGGAAACATTTTAAATGTTGCTCTTACAAACTTAAAATGTTGATAGCATAGCAGGTTTTATGTTAGAATTAATTTTCTGAAGGGTATAAAGCCTAAAACTCAAATGTCTGTCATTATTTTCTGACTTTGGCATTTAATAATTTGCCAATGATTTGCCAGAAAACAACAATTTTATGAAAAATGGACCAAAACTATGAGGAGAAAATCTGGACATTCTGTGAAAATCTGTACAGTTGAGAAGTATGATGAAAGGATTCTCCATACACCACTGTTCAAATGTATACTTTGACATTAACAAACTGCCATGACTCACTTCTTCAAGATGAAGATGATGGTGATGGTATGTCTACATAGGCATAAATTCAGCTTGCATCTAAATTCTTTGAAAACTAAAGCTATGCTACTCAACCCAAAGAAGGCTGACTCTACAACCATCTCTGTCATCAAAGTATTACTTTTTGAGAAAACTAAAATTAAATTTACTGAATCTTTTAAGCTAGATGAAATAAACAGATCAGGTACTAAACTTTGGCTTTCATGTCCATTCTACTATACAGATGAAACAACAAAATGTGGTCTTTCTTATAGGTCCAAGTAGATTGTGCTAGGGTCTTCTGAACTCCGGCCTATTTACTACTGACTTGTTTTATGCATCAAGAGTCCTAATGAACCATTCATTTGATTGGGTATATAACAGCTTGTTGTACTTCATGTCATTCTCCACATACCACTGAGCTTCACCAATATCTCCAAAAATAATTTAAGAGAAAGGCTAAACATGGCATACTTATAGACTGATCACTAAGTTCTCCACTCCTGTAAACCGTGTCCATCCCTCTTCTCATTAATGAAATAGTAACAACTATAACAAAACTTCCAGTCGGGTGTTACATTTATCACATAGTCCTTATCCTCCAAATGGTTTGAGTGCTAATTTTTTAAGAGTAGTTTCCATACATCGTGACAATGTCCCTGTAAAGACCAGCAAATCTAGACAAAGCCTTCCTTAAAATACTCCCCTGAATTATTTACAAGCCATTTAACTGGACGTGTCCTTGACATTACATATGGACCTTATTTACTTATGCTACTCTCTCTCTCTCTCTCTCTGTCTCTCTCTCTCTCTTGCTGAACTGTCCTCTATGATCTTCCTATAACTAGCTAGTTCAGAAACACATAAAGCAATCAATATCTTTGCAAAATAGACAATCCACCATACAGACAGATGAAAACACAAAGACATTACAAGGACTTTAGATCCAGTACTCACTCAGGATGTGCTGATTTCATAGGCTACATTATCTATTGCCTCCAAGACTGGTTTGAAAGAAATGACAATGAGGTTAAGATGGGAACATGACACCTGGATAACTGCCATTTCAGCTATTCACATTCTTACAAGATGGTTCCAATATAAATTATTTTCAGAAAACTTGATTTTGCCATTTTTACCACTGATGTGCGACCATGTAGTTATTATGTACAAGTCTGGGGTATGTAGGTGTCCCCACATGGGGGTACAAAGGGATTGTCCCCTGCAAAACAGCCCTAGCTTTGGTTTGCTGAAAGTTCTTCCAGCTGAATTGTTTACCATAAATGGGACTCACTGAAATTGTTATTGGTGAGATAATATGAACTTTTAAGACCTGATCAAATGAAAAAGAATGCTTTACTACACATGGTGCAGATATAGCATGCTCTAGTATTCAAGACGGGCATATATAAAATTAGTCACGACAGCTTGTAAAACCTGTAACAGAATAAGATGCTTGAGGAATCATTGTTGAACAAGAGTCTTCCCAACTCCAGATACTGGTGCAGTTCCATTGACTCCCAATTCTTCTGGTCAACTTCTGTGCTTTTCTCTGTCCCTCAAGCATTTTCTGTTGGAACAGTGGAAAAGTTTTTATTGGCAGTCTCTCTTTGTGCTTTATTATCAGAAGAATGAGAAGGAGAGTTCCCTTCTGATTGATGGCTTACTTTTTGTGAGACAATTTTTTGCAATTCCTCTTTAGCCTCTTCTGTACCAAAAAATGACTTGATCCTCCAGGAAAGAAATATTCTGAATTCATCTGGATACAACAGCTTGAATC
>NC_056746.1:1189767464-1189804964 GCF_019279795.1 Protopterus annectens | reverse complement strand
ACAATGCAAGCATCATCAATGATGCATTTTATAAATTCAAACATGCATTTTTTTTCCAAAAGACATTTTATTAAAAGTACTTGGTACTAAGCTAGCTCAGGAGAATAAGAGGAGTTCACATTACCCTAAATGAAATATATGAGTTAGTCACAGAGTACAGAAGTTAAGCAGTCTCCCAGATGCATACAGTTACTTATGCTTTCAGCTACCAAGCCCTACCACTTTGACAATGAGATATACATTGCTTGTGTCCCGTACCAAAAAGTTGGATAGCAGGGTTTACATTAAGTGTGGCAAAGTAATAGCTTTGCTGTTGTATATGGCTGTGAAGACAACAAGGCAATGTTAGATTCAATAGATATCTGTGGATGTGCAGGACAAATTGTATACATATTTTGGTAATTTATCACATTCCATTATGCTGCATCATACTTTTTTCATGCACAGTTAGCCATAAAGCTCCATGGTATTTTACTGAAGAAGAACTATATAACTGAATGTCTTTTGCAATTGTGCATACAAAACAAAAACATGATTTTAGCACTTATTTGTGCACTCTGGGGTTTGACAACCATGATACACTTAAGCAGACAGAGTATATATATTTCCATATGGATTTCTCCACACTTCGTGCCAACCATCAGCCCATTCATTCACTTTTGGGTAGGAAGCCTATTCAGGGAGGCTATCATCCAAACAGTCATCATGCTGGCATGGCCCATATACCTCACCTGATTGCTGATATGCACGATCTTGTATGCGTTCTACTGTGGGTGTGTACATTCCTGCACAAGTCCCATGAATACTGAAATATGAATATAACTTTGCAAAGATAAACATACATCCCAGTCCATGTGTCCATGCCATGCACCTCTTCTACACTAATTGCTGGCATTGCAGTGGACCAGACTGCCCTCTTCCCCTAGGATGGGTGAGATGACATTGGTTGCAGTCTCCCACCACTCCCCTTCCAGCTGCTCCAGCACTGGGACCATTACTGAATCTCGAGTCAATCTGGGTAATAGTCAGGGCTTCACCTCCCTGCGCTAAACAGACCTTTATATCTGTAGCCAAATAAAAATGTTAATTTAATATCTTCAGCTTCAGAAATGCAGTACAGAAGGAGCATGTGACAACAGATGTCCATTGTATCAAATTAATATTTCTTGCAAAATAATAATTTCCCAGAGACTAACCAGGAAATAAAAATGCAAAGTACTCAGAACTCCTAGTAAGAAAAGTGTAATCTAATCCATAGTTAACATTTAAAAATATTACTGAGTTTGCAAGATCATTAGAAATTTCTGAAAGTCAAACAAGGAAAACTGAGTGCAACAAATCAATGCAGTTAAGTGCAATAAAGATAAGTCAAAATTAGAAAATATGACTCAAAAGAAACTGACAAATATAAAATCTAAGAAAATAAATGCAGCAAACATGAGAAAAATAACAATTCAGTCTCAGATATTATGAAAGCTCATTAAGGCCAATGTTCAGACAAAGTAAAATGCATGATCAGCAACAAATTCATCCATTTCACCAGTGTGAATTAAAGTTTTAATGTTGAGGTCAACTCCTTCACATAAAGGAATAAAGCCCTGACTACAGTGAAGGTGATCTGGGGTTGAGTAGTGACATGGGCATCTGTAGGGAGCTGACTGGGAAGAGATGGAAGGGAGTGGCCATTGGTGGTTCACTCATCCTGGGAAGATGGATGGTGGCTGTGGTTCTGCCACTTGGATGACACCTAGGAAGAGCATTGAGTGTTACATCTGTGGAAAACAGATGTATCAACCAATGCTACATTTGTGGAGCACAGGCCTAGGAAGGGTGCACTGCCATTGTGCAGAAGCACGCATCACAGGATATAGCATACAGTGGCACAGATCTGATGGCAGAAAGCCATTAAAAGGAGGAGAGTAAACCACTGGAGATGAGCAGGCCATGCTGCCAGACAATTAAACTGGCCCCCTCTCTACCACCTGACTCTCACTGCCAGGGGAAAAAATGGACTGATTTGGCTTCTTAGACAGGAACAAATAGGCTTAATGGCTTGCATCTTGCCAAAGCTTGATTAGCTCTCATACCCATGGAACTAACTGGGTAATTGGATGCTGGTGGCTAGCTGCTACAGTGATGCAAAAAATGTAGTGTAGTGACAGTTAGATACATGAAAGATATAAGGCACTGCAGACCTCAACATTTAAAAAAGAAAGTTTAATCAGACTTAGATACCAAATGTTTCACAAAGGTGTTGGTTTTGACTGAAAATAGGCACATTGATGTATATACCAATTATGAATCTGGTAGTAACAAAATAAAGAGTCTAAGAATTACATATATGGAAGTGAAAATGCTGACAGATTTAAGTGCTTCTATTAGTATAAAAGCAATGAAATATTCAATATAAAAATAATAAAGCACTTTGGAGATTATAGTCACAGACACACTTAAAATATGTTATTGCAAAAATCTGCATACAATTCAGAGATTCTACTGCCAGTGAATAAGAAGTTATGTACTCACCATAACGTTCCATCTGAGTAGGTGACTTCATTTGTCTGCAACCTTTGGGTCTTGGATCCGACTTCGGATCCGAGCCGGCAACGTATTTTACAGCTTATGGATCTGAGCTCCTAGCTCCTCCCCTTACCCATAATCCCCTGCCAACCATGATTGACCTCAGATCAAGTTTGCCCTTATACCAAATCTCAGACCAAAAGTGTCCCGAAAGGGACCAAGAAAGGACATTCAAGAAAGACTTCTGAAGGCCAGGGGGAAGGAGGGGGGAGATGGTTGCAGACAAATGAAGTCACCTACTCAGATGGAACGTTATGGTGAGTACATAACTTCTTAATCTGAAGTAGGGACTTCATTTGTCAGCAACCTTTGGGACAGTGTCCCCAGCTACCTGAATCTTGGGCGGCCATCATGGAAGGATGTTCTGGAGCACTGTGGAGCCAAAGGATGCTCTCCCTCTGAAAATAATGTCCAGCTTATAATGGTTGATAAAGGTATGAGATGAGGCCCAAGTGGCTGCAGAGCAAATATCATCCAAAGATACTCTAGATCTAAAGGCAGCAAAAGTAGATATGGAGCGAGTAGAATGCGCCCGTACTCCCTGAGGTGCGGGCCTCCCCGAAGTATCATAGGCCAGAAGAATACACTGTGAAATCCATCGTGATAAGGTGACCTTAGAAATAGCTTTACCCAGATTGAATTTGGCAAAGGAAATGAACAACTGATCGGATTGTCTGTGATCAGCAGTCCTATGAATGTAGAAGCGCAGTTGTCTGTGCACGTCTAAGGTATGCAGCTTGTATTCTCCTTTATTCTGGTACTTAGGGATGAAAACTGGAAGGTTAATGGACTGATTGATATTGGTTTCTGAGGCCACCTTAGGAAGAAAGGATGGATTGGTCCTGAGGTACACTCTATCCTGATGAAAAAATCAAGTAGGGAGGTTTCGCACAAAGGGCCTGAAGTTCGGAAACTCTTTTCGCTGAAATGATGGTGACAAGGATCGCCGTTTTCCAAGAAAGATATTTAAGTTCGGCCAAGGCAGCTGGTTCAAAGGGAGGGGCAGTCAAGGCTTGAAGGACTAATGATAGATCCCAAGGGGGTACAGCTTCCTTGACAGGAGGCCTGAGCAGGAAGGTACCCTTGAGGAAGGTTTTACATAATTTCGCAGTCATCAGGGGACCTGACTCGTGTCCCACATGGTAATGAGAAATGGCTGCCAATTGAACCTTGACCATAGAACAGCTAGCTCCCCATTGAAAAAGTCCGGTGAGGAAATCCAAGACGGACGGCAATGAAGCTGTAAAGGGATCTATGTTATGATGTTCCGCCCAGATGGAAAAACGCTTCCACTTACTGCGATAGACTTTTCTAGTGGAAGGTTTATGTGCTGCCACCAAGATGGCTTTAACTGGTGAAGAGATGCCAGGAGTCCTGACTAAGAGTGGAACTGGAGCAGGCAAGCTGTCAGCTTCAGGTTGTCCAGATTCAGGGTCAGTAGGCCTAAGGGATGGGATATTAGATCAGGAATGGAATCCATAATCCAGGGAGGATTCACCAGATGAGACCACAGGTAATGGAACCAAGTTTGACAAGGCCAGATTGGGGCAATGAGGATCATTCTGCTCCCCAACCGAGAGGCTTTCTGTATCAGTTTCAGCATCAGGGGTAGAGGAGGATAGGCATAAAGTAGACCGGGACGCCAAGCATGCACTAGAGCATCTCTTGGGGCTTCCCCAAGGGGGGGAATCAGAGCGAAGAAGCTGGAGCATTTCGTGTTTGAGGGAGTGGCAAAAAGATCGCAGCAGGGTTGCCCCCATTCGGCAAAATCCACTTTGCTACCTGGGAATTGAGAGACCACTCGTAAGGGGAAAGAGTAGTGCGGCTGAGCTTGTCCACCAGAATGTTGGACCGTCCCGGAATGTGCGTTGCGATAAAGAAACGGTTGGTGGAGATCGCCCATTCCCACACCCTCATGGCCTCTCGACAGAGAGGGTAGGACCTGGTTCCCCCCCCTATTTGTTGATGTACCAGACAACTGACATGTTGTCCGTCTGTATCGCAATAGTTCCTATGGGGAGAAGGTTCTGAAGTGCTTGCAATGCCAACAGCACCGCCCTCATCTCCAGAACGTTGATATGCAAGGAGGTCTCTGTGTCGTTCCACGTGCCTTGGACCGTTCTGCCTGAGCAATGCCCCCCCACCTGAGGCGAGAGGCGTCCATGGTCACCATGGTGAGGGGAGGCGGCGTGCAGAAGGGTCATCCCGTATGAAGGTCCGGGGACTGGAGCCACCATAAGAGGGCCCTCCTGCAAGCCCTGCTGAGTGAGATAAGATGGCTGAGGGGGAGAAACTGAAAGGACCATTGGACTAAAAGGGTCCACTGTAGCACCCTCATATTCAGATGAGCGTATGGAAGAAGAGTTATTGCTGCTGCCATGGAGCCTAGTGCCCTCAGGACCAATTCCGCCGGTGGGGCTTTTAATTGGAGGATGGCCCGCACATGAAGTCTCAGGTTTTGAAGTCGCTCTGAAGTGAGGAACGCTCGCAGACTTCTCATATCTAGTTTGGCCCCTATGAAATCTATCACTTGTGTTGGAGCAAGGGAGGATTTGTCCAGGTTGATCATAATGCCTAGATGGGGAGCTAGCCGGAGAAGGTGATTTCTGGCTGCGCAGAGTAGATGCCTTGTTGGGGCAGACAGGAGCCAGTCGTCCAGGTACGGGAAGACCTGCATTCCCTGGAGTCTCAGGTGGGCTGCTATCACTGCTAACACTTTGGTAAACACCCTGGGGGCTGTGGTGAGACCAAAGGGAAGGACCCTGAACTGATAGTGACTGGCTCCCAGCCGGAAGCAGAGAAACCTCCTGGATCATCTGTCCATTAAAATGTGGTAGTACACATCCTTGAGGTCTATTGAGCACATCCAGTCGCTCTCCCGCAAGAGGGGGAGAATGGATTGAATGTTGACCATCCAGAATTTTTCTTTGGTTACTGGCAGCTTCAAGAGTGAAAGGTCGAGAATCGGTCTCAAGTCCCCCGTCTTTTTTGGCACCAGAAAGAACCTGGAGTAAAACCCTAATCCAAGTTGATCTGGGGGGACAGGCTGGATGGCTCTTTTTTCTAGCAGCTGCTGAATTTCTGCAGCTGCCGCCTCCCTCTGATTGGGTGGTACATTGGGGAGGTTTTTGAGTCTGGGGACATGGTGCAGTGGAATTTTGTAACCTCTGGATATGATCCAAAGCACCCAGCGATCTGATGTAATGGACTCCCAAGCCGCCAGGTGCTTCGAGAAGCACCCCCCTGACTGCCTCCAGAGTGGAGCAATCGGGCAACCCCACAGGGCTGCTGCGTGGGCTGACCAGAGAAGGTTTCTCTGGACCCAAAATTTCTCAAGGCCCCTCTGCCTCTAGGGCGGCATCCTCCCTGTCCTCCTCTGCCACGGAAGGACTGGTTGTCCAGAGCAGGATGGGAATGTTGCGATTTCCGGAACCACATCTTCTTCTGTCCCTTTTGGTTCTTGGAGAAGGACCTCTGGGAAGCAGAGAAGCAGACTCTGACAGCAGACAATGTCTTTCCGTCCTTTTTGCTCTGGACAAGTGTCTCGCGAACGGTCTTGCCAAACAAGGCAGAACCATCAAAGGGGGCATTCACAAAGGACGCCTTAAAGGGCTCCGCGAAGTCACAATGTCGGAGCCAGGCCTGACGTCTCATGACTAGACCTGCTCCGCTGGCTCTAGCGGCTCCCTCTGTGGCATGGGACAAAAGCCGCATAGAGGTATTTGAAACAGATCTTAGAGTGGCCATACAAGTGGAGTACAACTGCTTGTCCTCCGCCGACATGGACTCTGGGGGGGAAGCAGAATATTCTTTGATAAGATCTCGCTGCATCCTGATGACATGTGCCATGTAGTTCAGGGACCTTACTGAGAAGGTCGCTGAACTAAATACCCACTTCCTGAGGCGATCCATCGAGCAAGACTCCTAGCTCGGTGGATGGACCGAGGGGCTCTCCTGAGCTAATTCCCTCTTCGTGGCTACCACCATCAACATGGCATCTATGGGGGGACCCTTGCTCCAATGGGACCGGTCTGCCGGGGGACTCAAAATTCTATCCGGGCATTTGGGGACTGACTCCACAGTGTCCAGCTCCTTCCACGCCCTGGTGGTGATAAGGTCCACCAGGGGGTCAGCCGGAGGGGACACCCAAGAGGTAGACGGGCCTGCTTCGAATGCCTCCAGGAACATGGACTCGTCGGAGGAAGCCTTGGAGGCAGACCACCCCCCCTGATCCTGAGCATTTCCATGATGTCTCCAAAGGAGACATCCTCGGGGGGTGACCTTGGGGAGCCTTCCCCTTCATCCAAGTCCGTGTTCTCTGTTAAGGACTCGGGGGAGTCCACATGTCTCCTCTTACACTTATGCTTGCAAGGCACTTCCTTGGGGGGACTGTCCGAGGAGGTCACACCAGCAATATCCTGTTCCAGTGGAACAACCTGGGACATCAAAGCAGGCTGTCCCTGTTGCCGGGTGATGGAAGCCTGACCCAGCAAAGAGGAAGTGCAGGGTGGAGCCGATGCAAGGACCGGGGGTCGAGATGCTCTAAACAGAGTCCTCTCCACTACATCAAAGGCCGAGGCGGAGCCTCTCTCCCTGGGATCCGAAAGCCGGCTCCCACTCAGATCCGATGAAGGGATCAGAACCAGCGCCAAGGCCACCAGATCTGAAGGACCCATGTGCTCTGATCTGGATGGAGCCGAAGGCACACTGAATCCCTCAGATCCAAAGCTCGGCCCATGGCTCCGAGAGGTCGGATCCGACGAAGGACCCGACAGACTCGAGGGGAGGGTCGGATCTGAAGTACCCAGTACTGTCGGCGCCGACCCACCTCCGGCTCCAACACTGCCTGGCTCCGAGCGCTCCGAACCCGGGAAGCGGGTTGGAGAAGGAGCTATCGGGGCAAAAAAGGTGTCGAGCTCCCCCCCGATGGGGGAGGGAGGCAAGAGCACTCCCATCTGCAGCTGGGCCTGGATGAACCTTCTCATCATCTGGTCCAAGTCTGCATGGGAAAGACTATAAGTAGATCTCGACGAGGCCACCGAGGCGGGCCGGGAATGCCACCTCGATGACCTCGACGGAGATCGGGTCTCCTCCTCCTCGGGTCCCGGGGAAAAGCAAGGGGATCGGATCCGAGGAGGAGGGGACCTGGAAGCTGTGGAGGGAGAAGCCCGCTTAGCTGGGGGGGCTGAAGCGGAGGCCTCGGCCCGCCGCTTGTGGTGCTTCTCCCTCCTTTTCTCCCTCCTGGCCTCCCTTTTCTCCGGCGTCTTTGTGGGAGTTTGAGTCCCAGCCGGGGGAAGGGGGCAGGAGTGGCTACCACCAAGGACTGAGGAGGAGCCACGGGAGTACCGGAGGCCAAAGCTGGATCCGGGATCAAAAGTCCAGCCAGAACCAACTTCAACCTCCACTCTTTCAGTGCCCTGGGGTTGAATGCTGCGCAAATGGAACACCCTGAGGACAGGTGTTCAACCCCAAGGCACCGAACACACCGAGTGTGGCCATCCGCCAGTGAAAGCTTATGGCCACACTCGGTGCACTTAGAAAAAATGGGTTTTGGGGCCTCCGACATTAGAAAAATAAAGTAACTACACAAACACACCAGGCCCCAAAAACACAAGCAACACACACACACTCTATGAACCAGCGAGGGGAGGAATTACACTAAAAATGAATAAAATTAACAAAAGGGAATCCTAAACACACACACTGTTTAAATAATCAAACAAAATTTTCTATATTGACAAGTTTTTTTCAAGACTTATCTGAAAGTGGCCAGGAGCTCTGAAATCCAGCTGTCTCTTCTAAGAGCGGCAAACTAGATCTGAAGTCAATCAGGGTTGGCAGGGGATTATGGGTAAGGGGAGGAGCTAGGAGCTCGGATCCATAAGCTGTAAAATAAGTTGCCGGCTCAGATCCGAAGTCAGATCCAAGACCCAAAGGTTGCTGACAAATGAAGTCCCTACTTCAGATATGATGTTTTAAAGTAGCAGCAGAAAAATAAAAGAATAATCATAACAGCTTTTCATATGCTAGAAAAGTGAGGATCTTCTCTATGTAGTTATCTTACTACACAATCATTTGAGTTACTAGAGATAATGAATTCTAAAAACAGTGGCATTCATCATTTCAACATACTAGGAGGTTAGACTTATTAAATGAATATAAAGATATATACAGTGGTATAGGCTAACAGAACAATTATGTAAAACCGCATATACAGCTCAATATACAGCTGGCTATTCAGTCACAGAGAATGCCATTTCATCTAATACAGAAGCTTAACTAGAACTATAAAAGTCAAAGATAAAAATTATTGAGAAAGTAAAGCTAGCATCATGGTGTCCATCTACTGTTACTCCAGCAAAACCATATAATCTTGAGTGAAAACTAAGATTTCCACCTGTTCCAGTACCAGCGGGATACTCACAGTTTAGATCAAATTATCCCATTGCCCTCTGCATGAAGCAGTGAGACAAAAAAAAAACTGCTTTCAATGAACTACTGAATTGCCATGGAAAAGCCACACTTACCTCCTACTTTTCCACAATGATTTAGTAATGTTATGTCACCAACCCGGATCTGCAGACAGAGCTGCTCCTATTAGATCCAGGTGTTTAAACTTGTACAACAACTGGCTGCAATTCATTGAGGGGGCAATGGTTACAACACTAAGAGACCAACAAAGCCTGCATTTGTAGATCACTTTCATCTCAGTGCTTCTAGTCGCAGAGGGATGAGGAGGTCTTTCTTGTCCATTTAAAAAGATCTGTTGCTGTCTGTTCAGTCAGCAAACCCAGCAAGCCAGACAGCACAGCAAGGCAGCCAGCCCAGCAAGTCAACCAACCTAGCAAGGCAGTCAGCAAGCCAACCAGCCTAGCAAGCCAGCCAAACCAGCAAGGCAGCCTTCAAGCCTGTCAGCCCAGCAAGGCAGCCAGCAAGCCAGCCAACTAGCCCAGCAAGGCAGCCAGCATGGCAGCCAGCAAGCCAGCCTTCCCAGTCAGCCAGCCTAGTAAGGCAGCCAGCTTTCGCAGTGAGCCAGCCTAGTAAGGCAGCCAGCCCAGAAAGGCAGCCAGCAAGCCCAGCAAGGCAACCTATATCTAAATAAAGACTGATTGTCTTATTCAGCTCTGTAGAGGTAAGAACAAGTAGCATTTCATTTCTCTAAATTTTAAAAGGTGGAAATATTGTGCTTTATTTCAATTATTTATTTTAGTGTTATGTTCAGAAATGGGATGCCCTATGCATTAATAATGGAATCTATAGTGGCTGTTTTGGAAGGATTTGCAAGTAATACTTTTTAAAGATTAAAATGTATGTATATAATTTTTTTTGGGGGAGGGTTGTGTTCAAATGGAAATGTAGTGCATCTGGTATATTACTACTGTATGTTAATATGGCTGTTTCAAGAGAATAGTGTTTTTTTTTTTTTACAGGTGGAAATGTATGTGCATTTTATGTTTTCATTTATTTGTTTTTTAATGCTGTCTTGAGAAGTAAAACACAGTGCTTTGGGTATAGTGATAATAGATTTCATTGCAACTGTGCTTTGTACGGGGTAAATTAATACTTTAAAATTTTTTTTTTCTCTCACTTTGCTTAGATGTGGCGTGTATAGTCGGCACAAAGCTAAATTGGAAGTTGTTTTGTTTTAATGTTAACGGTTAAAAAGCAGTGTCTATTATATTAATGGTTTGCAAGGTACATTTCATTTATTTTCTCTGTTGAGATGAGGCTTTTACTTCTGCAGGGACAGACAACTGCTACAAGCTATATTATTTTATTTTATTTTATTATACATTTGTCAATAATGTTAAAATACAGTATACAGAGAATTTTCAAATACTATGTTAAAATACAGTATACAGCAGAAGACATAAGACATATATATATATATATATATATATATATATATATATATATATATATATATATATATATATATATATACAGGAAAAATAGTTACACATGGTTAATAACAGAATAAGTATACAAATTCAATCAGCATTAGGAGAAGACCTAGACTGTAATATATATTACAGTAGGTATATTAGGAAGTGAGGTATATAAGTAGAATAATTTGAGGACTTATGTAATACATGGACATAGCCACTTATTCTTTAAGTGTGTTCTAAGTGAGTTTTTAAAGTGAGAAGAGGTAGGGGCAGAAATCAGAGCAGGAGGGAGATTACTCTAGGTTCTAGCTATGGAGTGGGAGTACAGTACTTTTCCTGCATTATTGTTAGCCCTAAAGATACAGAGGAGGGATTTGTTGGAAGATTATATGATTTGTATTATAAAGGGTGAGAAGTTGGCCTAGTGCATGGTTTTTTTCTGGATGTGTTACCACATTGTAGGCAATGACCAATTGGTGATAGGTTAGTAGCTGGGGAAGTTCCAGACATTGCAGTTCCCTTAGAGCCTGGCAATGGTGGGTTCTAAAGGTGGAATTGTTTGCAAACTTGGTGATTTTATTATAACATGATTCGCGTCTGGCAAGGTCAAGTCAAGTTTTCTAAGCTGGGTAAGAATTAGAGCAGCATGCATTAGGGTACACAAGACGTGAGTTTGGGCTAGGGTAATCCGTGTTTGTTTCGAGAGGGATTTCCTGTGCCTATATGGTGTTCCCATTTTTTACGGACTTTTTTGATAGTTTGTGAAATGTGGATGTCGAAGTGTAGATTTTTATCAGTTTCAACGCCTAAGAGTTTGGTATGGTCAGAGGGAGAGATAATACTGTCATTTTGGAGGAGATAGTGAAGGACAGAGGGGTGGAAATGGTTTTGTTGGGGGTGAAAGTAGTAATTTGGTTTTATTAGGGTTTAGGATAAGTTGGATCTGAGTGATCCAACTTTCCATAGAACTAAAGGATTCCTGGGTGAGTTGCCGTAGGGTGGGAAGTGATGGAGCTGAACAGATAAGAATTGAATTGTTAGCGTTTTGTATAAGTGAAGCATGCTGTGTGGTGGTATGGAGCGTGTTGGTAAATATGGAGAAAAGAAGTGAGCCTAAGATGGAGCCTTGTGGTACACCTATGGTAGTTGGGAGTAAGGGGGATAGTATATTTTGCCATTGGACAGATTGTTGCCTATTTGACAGATAGCTTTTAAACCAGGCTACAGCAGAAGGGGCTAGGGATGTCAGGGTGTCTCTAGAAGTAAGGAATGTGAAACCATGTCAAATGCTTTGGAGAGGTCTAGAGATATTGCAGATACAAAGTTATTATTATTTCTATGTTGGTTAATCAGATTGGAGAAAGAGAGCAGAGCGGTAGTTGTGCTATGGTGTTATCGGAAGCCATGCTGTGTGGGCAAGAGGAGATGGTGTGACTTTAGGAATTGTGTTACCTGAGAATGTATACATTTCTCTGGTATTTTAGATAAGGGGGACAGAATGGCAATGAGGTGATAATTTGAGTATTCATAAGAGTTTCCGCCTTTATGTAGTGGAATACTGTATGATACCTTCCTTAGCTGTGGGGCATATGCTTCTTGTATGGAGTGATTGATAACAATAGAACTAGGGTAGGATAAGGATTCAGCAGCTATTTTTAGGAAGCTGACTGGTAGATTGTCAGTGGCAAGAGTGGCAGGTTTCAGGTTTAGTTTTTTTTAATTGCTGAGGTGGGAACGGGTGAGAGCGTAAAGGATGGGATGTTGCCAAGGCATTTGGTTGGGTTATATGTATGGCTGTTTTTGGATAGTTGGGAAGATAGTGTTAAGATGGATTCTGTGAAGTGGTGATTGAATTGGGAGTCAATGTCCTTGTTGTCATTCATGGAGTTAGGAGTGGGATTGGTAGTTTTGCCTGGTTTTAGGACAGAGTTAATGGCATGCCAGAACTTTTGGGGATCTTTTCAATGTTTGTTTTGGATACTGCGGAAGTAATTCTGTCTATCGAGTTTAGTTTGAATCTTGGACGGATTTCTAAGTTGTAGGTAACTTTGTTTGGCTAGGCTAGTATTGTATTTCTTCCAGATGTTCCAAGGTTTATCCCTTGACTTTAGAAGGGCTCTAGTTTCTCTAGTTAGCCATGGTGCATAGTTTGCCTTGGCTCATATTTTCCTAATTGGTGCAAGTCTATCAAGGATATTGATGAGAATATTGTTGAAGTAATCAACGGCTTGGTCTTGATTTAGGGTTAGTAGTGGTTTCCAGTTACTATGGTTTAGAATACTGTTTAGTTCTTGTATATTAGTTTACGATCGTCTCTGACTTGTCTAAAAACAATGGGTTTGGCTATGTTGGTACATTTCTGCAGGAGGAAGGTGGGCAGATGGTCACTAAGACCATCAGGAAGGCATCCTGTCTGATAGTTTTGTTTGGGGCAGTTAACTAGTGCCCAATCTAGAATAGACTGTTTGTGGGGTATTTTGTCGATTCTAGTGGGTTCTTGGATAAGTTGGGTAAAACTGTAAAGATTAATATGGTTAGTGGGGTTGTTAGAGGTACAGGGTGACAAATCAGTGTTCAGGTCACCTAGTAAGATGGTTTCTTGGGGGAGATTATCTGTGGCCCATTGTAACACGTCTTCAATGATGGGAGAGTTATTACCTGGGGGAATATAACAGCAAAGAATGATGATAGTTTTTGTGTCATTTATGCTTAGGGTTGAACCTAATTTTGAAATTTAGGTATGGAGGTTTGTAGGGGTTTGATGTTGATTGCATTTTGTAGAGGATAGCAATTCCACCTCCCTTTTTGTCCACTCTATCCAGTCTTAGGATATTATATCCTGGTGGGAGAATTTCTTCATTTTGGGTACTAGGTTTTAGCCACATCTCAGTAATGGTTAGTATGTCAGGGGAGTAGTGAGCTATAAATGAGTGTAGGTCAAAAAGTTTTTTAGAGATACTTTTGATGTTGACATTCATAATCAATAGGTCAGAGATTTGCCTAGCAGAGAGTAGAGAGTTTTGTGGTCCAAGGTTTGGGTGTATGTCTCCAGAAATAAGTAGATTTTTAGTGATAAACAGTATGTGTTTAATTGTGTGCACTATGGCTATGTTGGATCTAAATTATGTTTTTCTAGTGTAAGCTGGTGTTATGTGAGACTTATGAATGTGTAGGATTAAGCTGTCTTTAAATAATGTAGAAGAGATAGGAAAGAAAATGTGTGAGCGTATATTTGTTTTAGAAAGTGTTATGTGGAATGATGTGTTCTCTAGTGATATGTTTGTATATAATGATGTGATGTTTGTTAGGTATGTGAGGGTTAGGAAGAGAAATCCTAGGATTAATGGTATTTTATGAGGGTGTAGTGGTTGGGACTTAGTGATTTTGGGGTTCAAGTATGGGTGCAAGTGTGAATACATGGCAAGTAGGTACTATGTACCTTTTATTATTGTCAATGTTTTTAGTGATTAAAATGTTTTTCCCCTCATGTTTAGCTGTAAGATCTACTGCACCATTATGCTGTTAACCATTCAACATTTTTAAAAGTTTTATAATGTTGTGTGTGTGTTTATCCACTAAGGCTTCATTTTTACTGTTACAGCTGCATAATTTAAATGGCTTGTAAGGGGGATTTCATAATGATGTAACTTCACACTTTCATACCCGTGACTTTATCATCTCCTTCACTACTCCCATGGTAATGTCATGTGCTTGGCCACGCCTTCTACTCACGATCACACACACTGTGATGTAATACATTGGCCACACTCCCAAGGGTCTCAGTTTGATCTACTGAAAAGGTGGCAACCCTAGGTTGAGAACATGCACAGACATCACAGTTTCAAGCAAGGCCATATAGAAACAGATATTTAGCAGAGTGGGGCTAAAATCATCAATGCACTAAATGGTGCTGCAGTTTTCTTTCATCATATCTGGTTTTAGTTCAGATTAACATGAAGTACATCTAGACAGGAGAAGCATTTCTACATTTTCAACTTTGTAATGACTTATGAGATTTTAAAAGGCTGATCTATGGTGTAAACCCAACACGAGAAATAGCTCATGCATATCATATGACATATTATCCAAGAGATAGAAACTGTGAAGAATTAGGGTAAGAAATTTATATTTGGCAAACTAAAAACATGAAAATAATGACTGAGATAACTACATTGACAAAATAAACAAAGCAGTGTGAGTTTAGCAAATTGATCCTAGAGTTCAGTGGACTCATATTTTCAGGAAAATGAATGTCACTTGATCCTTATATAATTAAAAGCTTTATATGACATGTCCACACAAAGCAATACAAAAATAAATAAATAAAGCATTTGTTAGGTATGGAACATTAAAGCTTGAACATTACTGATTTCAGTACATCTACTGTGACTTTGTGAAATGCACAGAATTCACTCAGTCTGAACGGACAGGCAGGTGGGCATCAGAAACCACTTAATCAGTTAAAATAATATGTAAGTTCAAATACTATGATGATGTGCTTCAACCCAAAGAGGTGAAACATTCAGTGGATGACACAAGTTTTGTAGGTCAGATATTAACAGTAAGTCAAATGCAATGTAAGGGAAAGTGATAGTGTGCCAGCACAACCATAGATTCTCAGACTGAAAGGGTACTGTCATAGTCTTTGATCTTGAATATTTTTGCATATACTTACTTGAGAAAGAGTATGAATTAATAACTGAACACATACCATTTGAAGTCATTTTAACCCCAAACTGAAACCTAAACTAAGTGAATGGCATTCATCAAGACTACAGCAATGTCAATTCAGAGTTCAGTATAATAAAAAAAGGAGAGAAAATATAGGCGATTATATATTGAGACATCAGATAACTACAATACAGAAAAGTGCAGGATATGGTAAAGTAGTTAAAGATTACATTAACAATATTACAGCAGAATATGTAGTGCATAGCACTTTAAATTTAAAAGTCGGTAAGACAGGGAAGACTCAACCATTGCAGCAGGGGATACAATTTTGCAAGCACAAGGAAATAATTGGGCCAGATGAGAAAGTTGTCACAAGTATAAAAATGTAAAGATTATAATTTCTGCTAATAGTACTTATCTATTAAATGGGTCAAGGTTGTTGTTTGTCTTTCGGCTTTTCCCGGTTAGGGGTTGCCACAGCGGAACTCTGGACAGCTAATGATTGGCAGTTGGTTTTTATGGTGTTGAGTTGCCAGGCTGATGCCCAACCTTCAATGAAGGCACGCCCATTCAACGCATGTCTTTCGAACGCCCACTCGACCGCAGGGAGGACATGCAGACTCCACACAGAAGGCTCCCAACACAAGCCAAGAATCGAACGGGAGAACCTCTTGCTGTGAGGCAACAACGCTACCGCTCCACCACCGCGGAAAAAATACAACAAAGGTCTCTACAGATTACAAATGAAGCCCATCTGGGGAGTAGAGCAAAGAAAGGCAATGACTACAGAAAATAATGTGATTCTCTTTGGTATGTACAAGGTGACTGCAAAAATGTTACATGACGTCTATTTTGTCAGACAGTCCACAAAATGCCTGTATTCTTCTTCAGATGTCAGAACTTCACAAAGCACCTGATATGAATATAAGTAATGTTTTAATGGTGCAGTTAAGAAAGATTATTTATTAGCAATAATAGCTGAGTATTCCAGGTTTCTCCATTGTACAGACTGCAACATTCATATCAACAAATACAATTCCAGACACTAGACAGTGTTCAGTTTAGGCAGTTATCTGATAATCAAGATAACCTCATCACTGCCTCAAGCTAATGGTATGGTAGCAATGTTACAGCTGGTATATGCATTACAATAAGGGCTGCCAATATTAAACAGAGTGCCATGGAAACAACACATATTCAGAGAGTACACAAAATAATCTCCAACAGGATGTAATATCAGCTACTAGCCTGATGTCTAAGTATAAATACAAAAATAAAGTTCCTTCTATAATTGAGACATCTGACATGCTAGATAATAAAAAATATAGACTGATTTGGATTAAAGAGGAAAATCTGCTGACTGCAAAAGAGACACAGGATGATATGCTTTACAGAAACGATAAACTATTGCACTAAAGAAAGTGAGCCAGTTCAAAATTTCACCCTTGTACATTAAGACATACTGTGTAACAAACGGTTTAACTGTAAATGAGGAATATGGAAAACATTTATTAACCAGACATTGATCTTTTGTGAAGCTCTACAGTGAAGCGTTTGAGTTTACATCTTGATGAATACATAATAACCACCTTAATAATAATATTTTACCTAAAATATAACTTTTTTACAGTAAGAAACCCAAACTCAGAAGCTCAGCTTAAGGAACAATACATTTGCTATGTCATACCCTGAATGCTTTTTTTGGGTTGTTATTTGCATTTGCACCTAACAAATGGCAATTGTATTTATAGACTGAAATCTCTGTAGACAATAATTGTGTCACTTACATGATTTTGCTCCACAGTTTACAGCAGTATATAGAAAACTTAAAAGAGGTATACAGATAATCCAAAGTAAGTTTCAAAGCTTGGTTCAAAAGTTTTTCAAGTGCCTTATTGCAAACAGAAACCTGTTCTATAAAAGTATAAATAAAGGAGATATACTACCTTACAATTGAAAGACAAGCCAAAAATGTAATAAAAGATCTCATCCATTTCAATTACAAAACCTAAAGTGCATGTTTCAACAGTAGAAAGGTGTGAAAGACTCTTCCATGAAAACTGAATTTCAAATGATGATGCCCTAGTACGTTTTCTCCCTACAGTCTCCTAGAAGTATACTTCCTCTCAGACTCAGTACACACCACTTTTATTACTGGTTGGCTAAGATAATATGATTGTCAACCAGTCTGACAAACCAAAAAGTGAAATGAATAATACCTACTGAATAATTTATGAACTGACATAATATAAATCTTCTGACCATTTGCTACCAAAAGTGCTCTGAAATATAATTCAGTAGCTATTTTGAAAACTGTATTATGTTTTTTGCAGCCCATTTTTTCTCCTGAGGGTTAACAAGATTCTCTTCTCTGCAGCATACCTTTCAATGACCCCGATTGTCAAGGAAGTCCCTGATTTTTGACTCATGTTTTAGCTCTGTCCCAATTAATCACTTCTAAAACTGGCGACATTTGGGGAAAAAGGTGGTGAATTGCACTTAATAAATAATGACATTAAATGCAGTTATAGACTTCTTTTTACTTCAGAAAATGTATGTTAATTCATATTCTCTTATTCCGTCAATACCTCAAGTTAAAAGTATTAATATTTTAAAGGTGTCCTTGACTTGTTTCTGATTTTGTTCAAATGTGTCCCTGACTGGTTGAGAACTATACACTACACTGAATCATCACCATCATTGTGATGCCCCTGCACTGGTCCAGTAATCAAGGAGCCTCAATCCTCACCACTGGTAACAGTGGGGGGACGTACACACTGGGAGGATGACACATACACACAGAAAAGTGCAATTTCCCTTAAGAGCACACAGAGACCACAGTCAGTCTGGGGATGGTTTCTCCTTCCTTCTCCAGATCCCCAATAAGACTCCCCACTGGCACAGCTATAGGGTCGAGAGCTCAACTGAGTGACCAAACCAAGATCTCCAGCACCCTCTCTGTCCAACCAGTGCTCCGTGTACCTGCCCAAGTAGCTGACACACACCCACACTTTGAGGTTTGATTTATACACACACACACATGCACACACCTGGGAAAGGCTGGCACAGGTTTACTAGCTATGCCCCCTTCTGCCCAAACTATAAGGTAGTTTGCACCACCACCAGCCACTACTTGTCCGCTACTTTAAGGCCCTTAGCAAAGGGTGTCCGATCTTACTGTGTAATGTTACTATTAATCCAAATGGTAGTTTGACCAAGAGCTGGGCTATTAGGAGTGGCCTGCACAGTGTCACCAAACAGATATGCAATTATTCTAAGAGCTTAAATATCTCTAAACAGACCAGCCACAATTGAAAGGTTTAAATATATTTAATAATAAATAATAAAAGAACAAGACAACACTATATATGTATTCACAGTGACATCAGAGTTCAAAATCACAGGAAATATTTAAAATAACATTGCAGGACAGTCTTAAATAAATCCAGAAAGCATCTAAACTAATCTTTACTATGTTCCTAACTGAATCTAAGAGAAATTACTGTACCCTAGTTAACCTAAATACAGTAAGGAAAGTGCAGAGGTGGTGAGTGGATGTTGTCAGGTCAAAGACAAATACAAAATGCCCTCTCTCTCTCTCTCTCTCTCTCTCTCTCTCTCTCTCTCAGACAGTTCTTAAAATAATAACTCAGATATTGCTGGTGGGATACTTGCCGTATGACATCACTTTTTGCCACCTGATTTCAGTTCCCAGGCTAACAAACAACCCCCACTGGTGCAGCATCTAGCATTTCCTGTGAAAATAGATAGTCTTCAGATGTTTACAGCTGTTAGAGGACATAAAGCAATAAAACACTTATAATACAGTGCAGAATACTCCCTAGTTCTAGACATCCTGTCTCATTGCTGCAATGAAAGTACCTTTTATAGCACAATTATAAAAACAATTTAATTTCAACTATTTTCTTGAGTTTTGCATATTAACCCTCTGTGTTCCAGTTCCCATTGTTAAAACATATACACTTACACAGGTACAATAGTTTGTATACATTTCTGTTCTTTCCCAGCAGCATACACTGTGGACACATCCTTAAGCTCGGTACTTGACACACACACATCTGTACCAGCAACTTGATATACAATGTACAGTTCTAATACAGTGGTAACACAAGCAATTGCATCCTGCTGATATTCAAAAATGACATATAACTATTTACAAAATTCCAGATAACTGTGCTGGCAGTATTACCTTTTTTGATATCCCCCCCTGAAAACTCAAGCTAGTTTTTCAAGTGACCCTTGAGAAACACTGCTTGAGAGGGTGAGTCTATCTGGGAATACACTACCCATACCCTGTCTTGAGAGCCCATCTGTGTTGGCATTGCTAACCCCACTGCTATGCTGCATTGCCATATCATATGCAACCTAGACTCCATCTTAGTAACTTGGCATTTTGCTGGCTGGCTGGCTAGCTTGATATAGCCATGTTAAGGGATTGTGGTCTGTAACTACAGTGAATTCCCTTCCATACAGATAAGGCTGAAATTTCTGCAGTGCCCACACTATGGCTAGCCATTCCTTTTCTACAACTGCATAGCATTCCTCCCTGAGTTGGAGCCTATGACTGAGATATACCACTGGGTGCTTTTCTCCCTCTGAGGAAACCTGGATGAGTACAGTCCCCACCCCATGGTTTGAAGCATCCACCCACACAATAAATTCTTTGCTGTAATCTGGACTGGCAAACACAGGGGGTCATCTCAAACTTCCTTTAAGCTTCTGGAATGCCTGCTCATATAAGCAAACTTGTAACCGACCACAACCGTATCAGTAAAAACACTTGTGAAACAACAACCAATCCCAACTTTATTGCAAGATAAAAAGAAATGTTCAAGCACGAATGGTTAACCTAGGTTTCGTCCCAACTCTAGAGACTTCATCAGAACAATGATCTCTGCTAAAACATATGTTTTTATATATGTCCACCCAATTAACAACCAACCAATAAAATCAAACATATTCCACTTAAAGTTGGACTGTGTTTAAAAAGACATAAACCAATAAACTTACATAACATACAAAAACACATACCAAAAGCAAAAACATATTTTAAAATTTTAAATATTAATAAAAAAAAAATGCTGAATTTTGGAAAATTTTAAAAATAATACTCTAAATGATCAAATATTAGACAAACTAAACTAAACATTGAACTATAAAAACTATTAGTATAAGTTTACATTTGTTTTATTTCCTACCTAAAATGTTTTTCAGTTTAAGAATAGGGGCAATACTCAAACCATCATTAATGCCAGGATAATTTAGGGCATCTAACCTTAACTGCCATTTCAACTCGCTGATATCCAAATGTACATCCAAGGTCTTTCCCTGAGTGTCAAATCTAATCTGCTGAAGGACACAAAACTTGAATTGGTGACCTGGATACTCACAAAGGTGCCTAACCAGAGCATTTGTCAGTCTGAGATGTTTAATGTCCAACAAATGTTCATTCACCCATTCTCTGAAATGCCTAGCAGTTTTTCCTACATAAAATGCAGGAAATACTTCACATTTGGCCAAGTAGACCACATTCTTAGTCTGACAGTTGTAATGGCCTTCAATAATAATGTGATGTTGGTTCACTTTTATATGTTTACCTGTCTCCAATATGGACTTACAAGTACTACATCTTCCACACTTGTAGTTACCCAATGCTCTACTAGTAAATGGTGGCTGATGACCTAATCCATTCTCCAAAAGCTCCTTAAAGGATCTATCTTTATGAAATACAATAACTGGGGCTCCCCCCATTTTAACTTCCACATGTTTGTCCAACTTTAAAATGCCCCAATTTTCCTAACCATTTTTGTGAGCCATTTGGCTTCCAAGTTGAAGGTAGTTACAAAAAATATCTCATCATTCCTCATTCTGCAAATGTTAGGGCCACTGCAGTTGTCCAATCCTTCTCCAGAATCTCCTGTCATTCCAGCAACTAGTATGGCCTTATACATACCTCTTTCCCTTTTACCAACGATTTCATCCCTGAGCCCCATACACAAACTCTCGAGATACCCCCTTCTAATAAACATCTTCATCATAAACTCTAACTCATTCTTAAAATCTTGGTCATCACTGACCATCCTGGCTGCCCTCACCATTTGCCCTTTCACAGTGGAACTTTTTTTGATGGTGAGGGTGCCAACTAGTGTAATCGAAATAAGAGTTGGAAAAGGTGGCCTTTCTATTAATCATAGACTTCAAACACATCAAATTGCTATCCACTACCAAACTAACATCCAAATAGGCTATTTTATCAGCACTGTATTCATAAGTAAATTTCAAAAAGTCAACAGTGTTGTTGATGTATTCCAAAAATAGTTTAAGTTGTTCAACCGTCCCTTCCTACATGATGAAAATGTCATCCAAACATTGCGTGTGCTGCTTGATGTACCTTTTATACACACTTGTGAAAACAAACTCCTGCTCCCAAAATTACATGGTGTAATTGGCATAAATGGGGGCACAAGCTGCTCCCATTGCCACACCTGTCACCTGCTTGTAAAAAAGCCCCTCAAAATACAAAAACAATTATTAGTCAATACTGCTTCCATAAGATTAACAAACACGTTAATCTGGTCCTGATCATACAAACCAGTTTTGTTCAATTGACAGTCTAACCCTGTTAAACCCTCTGCATGCAGAATGACAGAAAATAAATTGGTTACGTCGGTAGTAAGTAATAAAGTGTTTTCCCCAATAGTTATTCCGTTTAACTTCTCCAACAAATTCCATGAATCCTTAGTAATATATTCAAACTTAGCCAACCTTCTTTGCAAATAATAATCTAAATATTGTCTAATAAAGCAGGTTTTACTCCGCTTCTCATCTACAATAGGCCTGAATTTCAAATCATCCAGGCCTTTATGTATTTTAGGAATTCCAAATATACCACTAGCAACTGGATTAGGTTTAATCAAAAAGTCATGCTCAATTTCAGTAATCTGACCTTGATATAACAAATCATCAATTAAAAGATCCAATTTCATATTGGCAATATTAATTTGGTTGATGCTACTCTCCTCGTACATGTCTTGTGCTAGCATTTCTAACATAGCCTCAATGTAATCATTCCTGTCAGTGATCACAGCACCATTACCCTTATCCGGTTTCATGATTCATATCTCTTTGTTGTTAGCTAATTCATTTAATAAACTTCTTTCCTTATTGGACAGGTTAACAAAGTCACTTCTCTTTTGATGGATATTTCTAAAATGCTTCCTTATGTCCAACTCACAAGACCTCTCAAAAAAGGAAACCATGTGGTTAGCTGGGGGATTAAATTTGCTAGGTTTAGTTAGCCCACTTTTGTCATAGTTAATGGTTGCATCTGCAAACCATAATTTGGTGTTCATCTTATGAGTAAACATTTTTAAATCTATCAGCATTTCGGTTAAGGCTCCCTTCCTTTCTGGCACAAACGTAAAACCTTTTGATAGTAAATTGGCATGTTCAATTGTACACTTGGTCTCAGAATAATTATATACTTTGTAGTCCCCATATATGTTAACAACAACTTTAGGATTACTTAGTGGTTTAACATCAACAATTTCATGTGTGTCGCCGCTAATTTCAAACACACCATTTCCACTTCTAGAGCCAAATGAACAGTCTAACCCTTACCCATTAGCTACCTCATTGGGACATAAGATAGTTGCAACATCTAAACCCAAGGCTTCCTGGGGATGTCCTATACCCATACACATTTTTGTGTCCCTACTGACGTTAACACCAACATCCTCACTAGGTGCACCTAATTGATTAGAGTAACTGTAACAGTCATCATCCATACTGTTGGCCAAATACATGCTCATATTCAATAAATCATTGTCAGTAACTGAAACATTCACTTGTTCACACCCCATCATATTGACAACCTCTTTGCCTACATCAAAGTCCAGTAAACATTCAATGTCAGCATTTTGTGTCAGTCCAGATTCGGACATTGTTACAACGATAGCATTACAACCTTGACCAAAACTAGCAAAAATAGTTGATACACACACATCGGCATTCAATTCAAAACTGACATCTCTGTAACCATTTGTGTCCAATGAGTTAATGTCTTTAAAACCATCAGCGTTAGAACTATTGACCACACTGATGCTAAAGTTAGACAAGTCAGCCTCGTCCACCGCAGAACTAGATGAGGCATAAGAAAATTTACCTACTGACCTTGACCAATAGTTGGTTGTGGCACTCACTTGAGTTGTGCTAGCGTAGGAAGAGTTGGCATCTAAAATTTAAGTGGAATATGTTTGATTTTACTGGATGGTTGTTAATTGGTTGGACATATATAAGAACGTATGTTTTAGCAGAGATCATTGTTCTGATGAAGTCTCTAGAGTTGGGACGAAACCTAGGTTAATCATTCGTGCTTGAACATTTATTTTTATCTTGCAATAAAGTTGGGATTGGTCGTTGTTTCACAAGTGTTTTTACGAATGCCTGCTCACATGCTGGGGTCCACACTACCTTATCTGGCTTGTTTTCCTTGTCAGGTCCGTGAAAGGAGCAGCTATGGTACTATAATTGGAGACAAACTTTCTGTAGTATCCTGCTGTCCATAAGAATGCCCTCATCTGCTTTTTGGTAACAGGGACAGGCCATGCTTGACTGGCTTCCACTTTGGCAAGTTCTGGCCTGATCTTACCACTCCCCACTCTATGTCCCAGGTAGGAGACCTCTGTCATACCCACCTGACATTTATTGGGCTTAATGGTCAACCCTGCCCTCTGTAATCTGCCCAGCACCTCCTGACATGCTGAAGGTGCTCTTGCCAGGAATGGCTGTAGATGGCAATATCATCCAGGTAAGCGAGGGCAAAATCTCCTAGTCCCACTAGGATATAATCTACCAGCCTCTGGAAAGTCGGTGAGGCATTTTTCATCCCAAAGGGCATCTTTGTGAACTCATACAAGCTGAAAGGAGTCACAAAGTCTGACCTCTCTCTAGCAGCAGGAGTCAAGGGCACTAGCCAGTAACCCTTGGTAAGATCAATAGTGTTAAGATACTTAGCCCCACCCAGCTGCTCTAGGGCATCATCTGTCCTAGGCATGAGGTAAGCATCTGACTCTGTGTGACTATTTAATTTCCTGTAGTCCACACAGAACCTGGTGTTGCCATCCTTCCTTGGTACCAGCACCACTGGGGAGGCCCAGGAACTGCTGCATTCCTGGATTAACCCTAATTCCAACTTTTCTTGCATCTCCTTCTTCAGAGTCTGTTTGACTCTCTCAGGGACACTATAAGGGGGCTGCTTAACAGGCCTTTGGGATCCTGTATCCACATGGTGCTGTACCAGGTGGGTGCAACCTGGTTTCCCAGTGAACATGTCCCCAAACTCCTAACACTGCTCAGATTTCCTCGAACCTGGGTAGGGGATAGCTGCTGGGACACTGCTACCCTTTCTAGTGAGGTGTCAGTCCGAGACTCACTGAGAAGATCAGTCACACGAGATACCCCTCAGACTCCTCCTGCCATCCACTGCAAATACTCAGCGCAAGGGCCTCCCTATCATGGTAAGGTTTCATCATGTTAACATGGTACAGTTTATGCCCCTGCCTCCTGCCTAGCAGTTCTACCATGTAGTTAACATCACTGACCTTCCTTACCACCTCGAAGGGTCACTCCCAAGCTGCCTGCAGCTTGTTGTGTCTGACAGGAATGAGAACCATTACCTGCTGCCCCACAGCATACTCTCTAGCTCGAGCATTCCTGTCATACCAGACTTTTTTCTGCTGTTGGGCTTCGGGCTTCTGTCAGGTTCTCCTGGGCCAAGCCCATGAGCTCCCTGAACCTTGTCCTGAAGTTTAGGACATGTGTCATAGCAGACTCTTTGTGGGATTCACACTCACCTTTCTACTCATCTCGAATCAAATCTAGAGGTCCCCTAACCCTATGCCCATACAGCAACTGAAAGGGTGAAAAACCTGTGGATTCCTGGAGAACCTCTCTGTAAGCAAATAACAGATGGGGCAAATATTTGTCCCACTCCCTCTTGAACTGGTCTGCAAATTTCCATAGCATGGTCTTGAGTGTAGAGTTCAACCTCTCCACAAGACCATTAGTCTGGGGATGGTAGGGGGTGGTATTTAGGTGCTTCACCCCACAGTGTTTCCACAGACAAGCCAGCAGATCTGACATGAAACTGGCACCTCTGTCAGTCAGTATTTCTTTTGGGAAACATACACTGCTGAAAATTTCTAACAAAGCATTTGCCACTTTTTCTGCCTTAATGGAGGACAGAGCCACCGCCTCAGGGTATCTGATGGCATAACCTACTACCACTAGGATATATTTTTTCCTGTGAAACTTGGGGTACTCAAAGGCCCCACAATATCAATAGCTACCCTCTGAAATGGCTCCTCAATCACAGGCAAATGAATCAAAGGAATTTACACCTTGTCTCCTGCCTTGCCAACCTTTTGGCACTGCTCACAGGTCCTGCAGTACTCTGTTACATCTCTGGAAATCCCAGGCCAATAAACGTTCTGCATAATATGTCTCTTTGTACATTTTATGCCCATATTATCTGCAAAGGGAATATCATGGGCTATGGCTAGCAGTGCCAGATGGTGGGCTCTGGGAACTACCAACTGCTGTATTCTCTCACCCTCTAGCTCTCCCTCAGTGGTCCACTCTCTATACAGTAACCATTTGTCCAAGTATACAGATTCCCCTTTTCCTTGTCAATCAGATGCCTCACTAGCTACCCCTCTCAGGCCTTGTAATGTAGAGTCTGAGAGCTCTGCCTGTCTCAACTCTCTCTTTGTAGCCCTTCCCAGCTCCCCTTCCACAGAAAGTCGGGTATCCTCTGACAGCTGTACATCACTGTCAGCCTGGGTACTACTACTCATTTCTGCCCTTGCAGTCACACTGTCCAAGGGATCATCAGTACCCACAAGCAGCTGTGGCTCACCTTCAGTCTCACTGTTACAGGGTAGCTCCCTCCCTGAAGTAATGACCTCACCAGTTCTGGCTGCAAGTGTGCAGTCTGTCTGACTACCAGACTGACATGCTTGTCTCCAAGCCTGACTGCTTGTCACTGCATGCACATAAGATACTGCATTATCAAAATCATTCCCTATCAGGACATCTGCAGGAATATCCTCAAACACACCTACTTGCTGGCTTCCTTTTCCACCCTCCCAGTCAAGGTGAACCCTAGCCAAAGGTATATGGAATGGGGTCCCTCCTAAAGCTCTGACTACAGTAGACTGCCTAAGCAAGTAGTGGTCCTCTTTAACCATTGTAGGCTTCATAATGGTTAGTTCAGAGGCTGTGTCTCTCTTAGCAGTGGCCTCTTTTCCATCTACTAAGACTGAATATAACCTGTTGTGATAGTTTGGTACCCTTTTCCCCATATAGCTTACTGCTGGCATTCTGTCATTCCCACTTACTGGCTCTCCCATCTTTTGTTCCCCACATTGCCTCCATGGGCATCTATATGCTACATGCCCCCACTGGTTGCATTCTAAACATTTAACACTTGGTCCTGGATGTGTACCTGGACTAGTGGCTTCTCCTGTTACTGGCAGACTCTGTTGGGGCAGTCTAGGCTGCTGACCATGGGTTCCCTTAGACCCATGAGTGGTACTGGGTATCCCTTTCCTGTGCAATGATGCCCTGTTTGCTAGGTATAGGTCTCCCCTTTTCTCCCAACTCATCTGATGTGTTACATTCTCTATCCACTAACCAGACTCTCATGTCCTCAGGCAAAGTGCTAAGGGCTTGTTCCCTCACCAAAAGGTCTGCCAGCCCTTCGTAAGTGGTGACCTGACATCCACTCACCCACCTATGAAAATAAGTGCTTAGTCTAGCAATATATTCACACACACTTTCATCTACCTTGCGTCTATGCTCACAAAACTTTTTCCTATAAGCTTCAGGTGTTAACTTAAAACATTCTAACAAACAATTTTTGACAGTATTATAACTTAAGCAATAAGTATCATACAATTTAGAAAAAGCAGTTACAGCTTTACCATGGAGTACGGGGGTCAGGAACTGTACCCAAAGCCCTTGGTCAGCATTATATTGTTAACATACCCTTTCAAACATATGAATGAAACTATCAAATTATCCCCCTCTGTAAATTGTGGAAGAAATTTACTAACCTTAGTTGCTTCTGGGGTTCACTTACTCCATTCCCCATTACCTCTATGACCCCGGCAAAGAGTCAGCATCTCCTTTTCATGTTGCCTCTGCCTCTCATTCTCCTCAGCTTCCAGACATTGCAGTTTGTCATTTTCCTCAGCCTCCAGATGTCTCAGTCTCCCTGCTGCTTCTATATCCAAATGTTTGGCCTCTAGTTCAAGTCTCTTCAACTCCAGACAAACTTTAAGTCCTCTGCGGAAAGGATGAACTGTTCATTTTCTGAGAGTTGTACATTTCCAAGGCCAGCCTGGTTGTCCTTCTGATTGCTGGTCTGTGATGCAGCTGTGCCCCTAGGCTGCAATAATTTCTGCTTTAATCAGGTTATGCACCAGTCCTTAGCCTGGCAATCTCAGCCAACTGGCTCCTTGTCAGCTTGTCATACTCCTCTGCTGACATGCCGACATGCTCTCCCTGACTAATTAAACTAACAAAAAAAAATTGTGATATGAAACTCTGAATGTTCACTGATTGAAAGTACAAACACCTTCCTTAGTGACCACTGTTTACAGGCTACAATAATTAAAAATCAACACTACTGAATCATAATATGTGGATATGGGTATCCCACCACTGCCCACCAATTAATATGTGATGTGGATATCCCACCACTGCCCACCAATTAATATGTGATGTGGATATTCCACCAGTTCCCACCAATTAATATGTGACACCCCTGCACTGGCCCAGTAATCAAGGAGTCTCAGTCCTCATCACTGGCAATAGTGGGGGATGTACACACTGGGAGGATGACACATACACACAGTAAAATGAAATTATCCTTAACAGCACACAGAGACCACAGTCAGTCTGGGGCTGGTTTCTCTTTCTTTCTCCAGATCCCAATAAGACTCCCCACTGCCATAGCTATGTGGTTGAGATCTAAGCTGAGTGGCCAAACCAAGACTTCCAGCACCCTCTCTGTCCAGCCAGTGCTTTGTGTCCCTGCCCAAGTAGGTGACACACACCCACACTTTGAGGTTTTTACACACACACACACACACACACACACACACACACACACACACACACACACACACACACACACACCTGGGAAAGTCCGGCAAAGGTTTACTACCTATGCCCCCTTCTGCCCAGACTATAAGGTAGTTTCCACAACCACCAGCCACTACTTATCAGCTACTTTAAGGCCCTTAGCAAAGGGTGTCCAATCTTACTGTGTAATGTTACTATTAATCCAAATGGTAGCTTGACCAAGAGCTGGTCTATTAGGAATGACCTGTACAGTGTCACCAAATAGATATGCAAGTGCTCTTAGAGCTTAAATATCTCTAAACAGCCCAGCCACAATTGAAATGTTTAAATATATTTAATAATAAATAATAAAAGAACAATACAACACTAAATATGCATTCACAGTGACATCAGAGTTCAAAATCACAGGAAATATTTAAAACAACATTGCAGAACAGTCTCAAATAAATACAGAAAACATTTAAACGAATCTTTACTATATTCCTAACTGAATCTAAGAGAAATTACTGTACCCTAGTTAACTAACTTACAGCAAGGCAAGTGCAGAGGTGGTGAGTGGATGTTGTCACATCAAAGATAAAATACAAAATGCCCTCTCTCTCTCTCTCTCTATCTCTGATAGTTCTTAAAATAATATCTCAAATATTGCTGCTGGGATACTTGCAGTATGACATCACTTTTTGTCACCTGATTTCAGTTCCCATGCTCACAAACAACCCCACTAATGCAGCATCTAGCATTTCCCTGTGAAAATACATAGTCTTCAGATGTTTACAGCTGCTAGAAGACATAAAACAATAAAACACTTAGAATAGAGTGCAGAAGGCTCCCTAGTTCTAGACATCCTGTCTCCTTGCTGCATTGAAACTAACTTTTATAGCACAATTATAAAACAATTTAATTCTAACTATTTTCTTTGGGTTTGCATGTTAACCTTCTAGGTTCTAGTTCCCACTGTTAAAACATATACACTTACACAGGTACAACAGTTTATATACATTTCTGTTCTTTCCCAGCAGGGTACACTGTGGACACATCCTTAAGCTCAGTACTTCACACACACACTTCTGTACTTGCAGCTTGATATACGGACAACATAGAGTTCTAATACAGTGGTAACACAAGCAATTGTATCCTGCTGATATTCACAAATGACATATAACTATTTACAAAATTCCAGATAGATGTGCTGGCAGTTTCCTTTTGTGATAATCATCAACCCCCTTTTTCCCATTCTTTACATGGGGTTGGTGTATAATGTTAACTGTCACCATCTCACTTGATTCAATGTCACACTCCTGCCTTCTTCGACACTCATGACTGATCGTTGCAGATCTTCCCTCACACAATCCATTCACCTCTTTGCTGGACACCCTCATTTCCTCTTACCTTTTTTCTATCTGTCCCAAATCATCTTCACCAGACTGTCTTATGCTTTTCTGCACCTGTGCCTGAAGCATTAATTTTATTTCTTTGATCTTTTCTACAATTGGAGCTACTTTAGATTCTGCTCTTATGTCCTCCGTTTTTGTCTGTCCCACAGTGTGCATCGTACCACCCTTCTCAGACACTTCATTTCCAGTACCTCTAGCTTCCTCAACTGCTCTGCCTTTACTGTCCAGGTTTCCATACGATACAGTAGTACTGGTCATGCTGCTGTTTTTTACACCTTACTTTTCAGCTTCTTTGGCATTATTCTATCATACACTATACCTGACACTCAACACCAGCTGCAGCCCCTCTGATTCTAACTTCAACCTCTTCATTAAGACCGCCCTTCTCCTCAACACCTCCCAGATACTTGATGTTATTAACCTGTCCCGCTATCTTCCCTTCTAGCTCAATTTTCAGCTTTTTCTGATTTCCCCAATAAGCTACCATTATCACTGTCTTATCTATACTTAGTTTTATCCCATGTGCCTTCAATTTTGCATTCCATTCTCCCATTTTTTGCTGTAGTTCTTGCTCACAGTCTGCTTGCAATGCCACAACATCTGCATACAACAGCTTTGTTGATCTGTCCCCTCCAATCTGCTTGCTAATGTAGTTCATCATCAGTATGATCAGCAGTGGGCTCAGAGTTGAACCCTGGTGCACACCAACACCCATTGGGAACCCCTCTGTGAGACTAAACACTGTTCATACTTGAGTCATCGGGTCCTTGTACAGAGCCTGCACTAATTCTACAAATCTTTCTGGGACTTTGAACTACTGCAGTACTGCCCAAATCAGCTTTCTTGGGACCTTGTCATATGCTTTCCCCAAGTCTAGGAATGCCCAGTTGGACTCATCTCTAGCTTCTTCTCAACTATCTGTCTCACTTCAAATATTGGGTCAGTTGTGCTACATCCTGATCTGAATTCAAACTGCTCATCTCCCATATTACTTTCTACTACTCTGTATATCCATTTGTCATTCACCCTCTCCAGAACCTGAATGCAATGTGACAGGAGTCTGATACCACTGTACTGCCTAAAATTGTGGATGTCCCCTTTTTTCTTGCACACTGGTATGCGTATGCTTATTCTCCAGTCATCTCGGATATGCCATTCTCTCCATACTGCTATGAGTATCCTCAGGAGCCATTTCTCTCCCATCTTACCCAGCATCTTTACCACATCTGCTGTGACCTCATCTGAGTCTGCTGCTTTCCCTGACTTCATTTTCCTTAGTGGTATTCTTACTTCTTGTGAGGTGGACTCCTCCTCTTCTTTCATCATTGGCTGTGTCTGGGGTAGTGCAGGTTCTGTGGGGTTATCTTCATTCAGAAGCTGCTGAAAGTATGCTTCTCATATGCCTTTGATGTCCTGTGGACTGGTGAGCAGTTTGTTGTTGGCATCCCTTATGAAGGGTGTCTGACTACCTTCTTTATCTTTCTGTCTTTGCCTTGCAACCTGATACAGTTTCTTTATGCTACCTGCTCTGTCACTTTACGGAAGCTGGTAGAGTGCCTCTATTGCCCTGTTCTTTGCTTTTGCAACTTCTTTCTTAGCTTCATTGTTAGACAACCAGTATTCCTTCGTAACCTTGTCTGACTTTTCTATCTCCCACTTTTTCCTGCACTCTCTCTTTCATTTGATAACTTTCTGGACCTCTACATTCCACAACCAGTTTTCCTTATGTACCTTATTTCCATACCTAGCTCAGCTACATATCTGTTTTGTAGTATTCACACATGCTGTTTTGAGATGTTGCCATTCATCTTCGACTCCAACTATTTCCTCCTCTTCTTTATGTGCTAGAGGCCTGAGTAATTCCTTGAACTTCTGTGCTTTCTCTCCAGTCAACCTCCAGGTCTTCAGCCTGGTCTCTGTTGACCTTAGAGTCTTCTCTGACCACTGCTTGCAGCCAATTGTGGCAACCAGGGGTTTATGCTGTGGGATAACTGTTTCACTGCGGATGACTTTGCAATCACTGATTCTACCCCACTACCCTTTCATTCTAAGGAGGAAGTCCACCTGAGTTGCATGTTAGCCACTCTTGTATGTGATCTTGTGAATGTCTCTATTTCTGAACCATGTGTTGGCTACTATCAATTAATTTGCCAAATAGAAGTCTAGAATGGCCTCTCCTTCTTTATTCCTGTTGCCCCACCCATATGGATCCAGGCAGTCCTCATATTCCATTCTGTCTGTCCTGACATATGTATTAAAATCACCCATTATCAACACCAATTCAAGTTGTCCTGTTTTATTTCATAGGTTCTGCAACTGCTGTATGAATGCACTCTTTTCCTCACTATCGCAACCCTGCTATGGGGCACATGCTGAGATTAAGAATACTGCTGTATCATTACACTGGAGTATGATTCCCATGAGTCTCACTAATTCTAATGACATCCCTCATTGCCTTCTAAAGCCTCTCCCTCACCATAATGTAGCCTGTCCTCCTGCTGAGTAGTAGACTCTGGATCCCAAGTAAAGTGGCTTTGTCTCCTGGCCATCATGTCATCCACTGTCCTGTCAGACCTACAATAAGTGTTGCAATTTTGAGTTAATGTTTGACATGTTGATTGGTTTTACGTCCAGCTTTCACTCAACGGGCTATCCCAGGTAACCCAAGCTAGGCAACTGGACATCAGCCTGCCAGTAGCGTATTAGTTTATCACAGACAAATACCCATGCCCATTTGGAGATAGTAGCCAACATGATCAAGTCACCTAGAACCATATTTTACATTGTTGAGTGGCTAGCTCAACCCCTGGGCACAGTCTGTGATCTGTGTTCCCCTGTCTTGAGGATACTGCACACCACAGTAGATGCATAAAGCAGTCAGTCTATACAACTCTTCTCCCTATATGGCACCATGTAGAAGCTGTGCACAGCTCCATTTATCGGTGAGTTTGAGATGGAAATACTCAGCATGTTTTTTGGAAGTGGGAGGAACCCCACAGACACACAGGGAGAACATGTAAACTCCAAACAGGCATTAACCAGGGGTCAGGATCGAACTTTGTACCTTTTGCAAGGGAGGCAAAGATCTAAACCATTATGCCAACTGGTCTCTTTGATCATTATCTGAAGGGTTGTTTAGTGAATATATAACATAAATTACACAGTGTTGTTTCTGATGCCATAGAGCCTCAAAAGTGCCATTCATTCTCCTCAAAAAGAACACAACAAACCTGTGTCTCTACTGCACTGTATTTCCCTGTTATGTCCCTTATGTAAGCTGTAATGTTATACCTTGTAAAAGAGAAGAAAATAAATTCAAACAGGCAAAATGAGGAAGGTGATTTGCCCTCCACATAAATGTTTCATTAAATGTGATTTTAAACAATCAGTTTCATCCAGCCTGTACTGGTACAGTGATAAAATTTTCATCAGCACACAAGTCATCATTGCTAAACCATTGATCCACCATTTTTTACACATACACACACATATTTATATATATATACATACACACACGCATAACATATACATAAATATACACATTTATATATATATATATATATATATATATATATATATCGTTACAGTTTGAAAGAGCGAACACTAATAAGCAAAAACACTCATATGAGTTAATGTGCTTTCAAATGGAGTTTTTGCTGGAAATCTTCTGTAAGGGATTGAGTTGCAGTGGGATAAGGGAATTTGCCCTCCCTTTGCTATTGTGCTTATTGCGCTATCTTGGAGTTAGTATATATAATTAGCAGGGGGTAAGTGGGGTACAGGGGGCCCTGCAAAAAATGTATATTACTTTTGCATATTTTGATAATTTCAGATTCACTCTAAAATGATCACTCTTGTAAGCATTTGATATTTCATGAGACACTTATATATATATATATATATATATATATATATATATATGTACACACACACACATTTATGTATACATACATATATACACACGTGCCGCACACATAAGCAAATATACATTATATATGTACATACACACACACACATACACATACATGTACAAATGTCTATTTGCTAAACAAATGTGAATAGGTTCAATTCCAAATGTAACAGTGAAATACTATGAGCACAAATGCTGCTAAGCATAGTTACCTGAAAAATTAGGAGTATTTTTAAATATGTTCTATTTGTCTGTAAATGGACAAGTACAAATAATACATTAAATTAAAAAATAAGATAAATGAGATATAAAAGGTGCAGGGGTGATACAGGTGTGGACTTGGGTAGGTTATATTACTGCACATTTTACTTGTGTCTTTGACACTTATGAGATACGTAGCTCATACCAATGTCTACAATGCAAGATGCAGTGGACCAGAACACTTCCACATTTCTGCATTACATAAAGTGACAGGACAGCAGAATGCAGTAATCGTTTTTACTGGAAATACCAGGACTGGAATGATCAGGCCTGGTTACAGTAGGCTGGTACTTGTTTGCAATTTAGTACAAAGAAACTTCAAGGTTATTAAACTTCAAAGGGAAATTAAATAGATGGCACAAGAGCTAGGAATGCTGCAAATGTAAATAAATAAATAAAATAATAACTCGCTCAGAGATCAAGCTTTATAATATGAAAGAACAGTTGGTGAAGGCCAACAGAATGAAGGTGAACATGAAAAGAAAAATAAGATCCTATTATATACAATGTTGTGGTGGTTTCAGCTGGAATGCTGGTTTATTTCCAGAGACATTACCAGAAGGAGTTTATAAAATTCAAGTTACCAAAATTGTTAAAGGAAATAGGCAACAGGGTGGATGAATAAAGCCTCATAGCTGAAGGAAAACGCACAACAAAACTACAAGGTGAGAGAAGATATAAGGTTAGTAGCACAGTCTGAAAAGAAATTATGGTAAGAGATGGAGTCATGGGGACAAATAGAGGAGTGACATTCTGAGGTTAATGCTAGAAGATAGTTGGCACAGAGGATGATGGGATCCTGGAATGCATTGTTTGAAGGTTTAGTGAAGATTAATGCAGGAATTCAATGGTGCATAGGCTGAGTTCAAAAAAGTGTGGTGAAGTATCAGCTGCAAAGAGGACACGATGAAGGAAAGTCTTCTTTTATCAACATCTATGAATGTTGATGTCATCCTAAATATGGTATAGTAGTCACCATTCTGCTGAAGCACCACCAAAGTATATATGTGTGTATATATATATATATATATATATATATATATATATATATATATACAGAGAGAGAGAGGTTGTCTTTAATAGTTTATTATAATTATTATTATTTATTAGTAGCAGTAGTTTGATTTTGCTATAAGGACTAGTGGTTATTTAAAATATATTAAGGAAGTTCTAATCCTCAGAAGACTAAGTCTAGATTTTCCACTTCTAGACTAGAAAATGCAGGAGCACTTGAATTCTCCATCTCCAACCACTAGCTGGATGCTGACCAATCTTATCATTTTAGCTAGGGTTAATGATTTTACGTTTGAGAGATGCTGATGTTTATTTAAACTAAATTAGAGGCAAACCTCTACTTCCAACAGAAGATACGCCAAGATACTAGTCTGTTCACCTCCAGTCCTCCAATTCTATTAGACACATACCCTGACACACCATTTCACACACATAATCCATGAATGCAGCCCCCCACACACACAGAGTCACTAGGCAATAAACACAAGGAAACAAGTTAACAACTCAAGACGATAAATCTGTCCTTAAAACCAAAATGAACTGACTGTTCCTGCACTTACAAAATTTGAAAAATGGAGAATCAAAGTATCTGAACTAACATTAGGGATTTCCTTAAGGTCATTACACATGTCCAGAATTCTGATAATGATTCTAACTTCCCAGTTGTGCACGTCAGAATCGATGACAAAAAAAACGAAAAAGAAAAATCTGTGTGTGGCTAATGTATAGTCACTTGGGACTACACATTAGCCACACACAACTTGTTAGTGAATTGTTCATTGTCCTCTACAACTCTATAAATAAATGCATTATTAAATTCATCCCTGTGAGGCACAAATATATTAAAAACGTAGACAAACCTAAATTGTTGAGTTATAAAATCAACACATCTGTAAACCAAGAGTATAAAAAGCCTTCAAACTTTACCCATCCCAATAAGACCAAGGTCTATCAAAAGAAGAAAGGCTTCATTTGATATTATACTTGGGTGACAATAATAAGGCTTTTGACAACTGCATCTGAAAAATGAAGGGAAAGGAACAAGATTATTTTTAATCATGTTTTTTTTTTTTTTTTGAATTATCACTTATGACATAGGCAATCATACATTTATACAAATGAAAACAAACCATATTGACATATTCTCAGTTATAAACATTATACGTCACACATAATCTTCTGTACAGTCATTGTAAAGCCACCATTACATAGCTCATTCAATTCCTACCTCCCTTTAAACCTCATTCTACCTCAAGAACATTCTTCATGCATTGTTCCCACAATTCCCATTTTTCTATGTGATTTGCTTCTACCCTTTTCTAAAGATCCCACTTCCAGTTCTTTTATCTCTGTTACTGTATTCACAGCTTCAGATATAGTTGGCTTAGACTTTGATTTCCATTTTCAGATAATTGTTTTTTTTTTTTGTATCCACCAGAAGTAAACTTAACAAGGCCTTACTTTATCTAGGAAACCCAGAGCCTTTATTCCAGCTCAAACAAATTGTTTCCTTAGTTACACTTATTTTCTCACCCAGTATTTCTGACAGAGTAGTCTGTAGGGAATTTGAAAAGAATACCAACTAATTACACTCAAAAAAATATGAACTCAGTTATCTCTTTCTTCCCCATCACATCACCAACATTTGCAATCTACCTCAGGAAAAATTATTTGGAGTCTGCTTGGGGTATAAAAATACCTATGCAAACCCTTCCAAGCAAAAATCCTAAATCTTCTAGACGTTGTTGCATATTTGGGAGCCATACATATATCCTCCTATTGTTTCTTTGTGAATTGCTTATGGAGTCTCTTTTCCTAATCTTTTTTAACTTTGTCTGATTGATTCCTATAGTTAGCATGCAATATTTTATATGCCCTACTAATTATCCCTTTTTAATGGCATTTTCTTTTCTAGATTCAACTAAAAACTCTACCAGTGCTGGTCTTCCTCTTAGGGGTCCCCTATCCCTTTCTCTTTGCCTGTACTCTGATATTAATCCCTAACAGGAAAGGCAGTCCCTAGCCTGCAGTCCAAATGCATTCTTGACCTCTACCCATTTTATTACCTTTCCCCTCTTTAATTATTTGCTCTCAGTACCTTGGTTCCTTTGACAGTTTTCTCCAGTAAATTCCTCCCACCTCTTGCCTATTCTCTACACCCATAATTGCAGTTATCCCTATCAGCAGAAGGAAAGGAACAAGAATCTTGTATGCGCAGCTAAATAGTATCACCATAACAAAGTCAACATATATAATTAACACATAAGCATACAGGTCTGGAGCAAATTTCAGGCTATAAAAAAATCCCATCTAATCTTTCTCCCAGCAACATGATCTTATTCAAACATACATCTGAAATGGTCACCATGCCCTCATTGACGTCAGAAATACCAATTCCATGAGACCAGGTGATATACTACAAGCTTAATTTGTGCAATTAATAATACACTTCCTTATACACATTCTTAACAAATTATTAAAAACTGGCTGTGCCTCTGCCAAATGAAGCAGGTTATTGTGATGTCAATCCACATGGCAGGCCCTTCACAGACCTCAGTAATGTTAAATCAATCAGCCTCATAAGCATGGAATGTATTAGCACATGAGAAAC